>NC_056745.1:1044905829-1045163329 GCF_019279795.1 Protopterus annectens | reverse complement strand
TAGAAGGTTTAACACACTGTAATGGATTCTAACTGAAGAACCTTCATTCAGGAGTGGTAAAGTAAGAGTTCCCAGCTTGTGACCATGGCGGGAAGACAAAAACAAAGTAAGTGAAGTTTTTAGGGCTTTTTTAAAAATGAACACCAGCTCATTAAACTTCTATTAGTTTTCTTAACATTAAGGGCAGATATACAAGCCAAACGGTTGTTTGTTAGTCAAAAAGGCACTTTTAGCATCAAAGAATAGATAATTACTTTTCAGGGTACTTTTTGACAGTTATTACTATCAGTTTTTATATATTATTATGTGTATTAAATACATCAGTTTAGATATTTCATGCAGCTTAGTGTAAATAATATAAAAAGGAATCATGCTCATTTAAACACACCACATTAATATGTCAGTGTAAATACATCATATTCTATACTAGCAGTGAAAGGCAGGTAATTTATAAATGAACATCATTTAGAGTTCAAAAAATCATGACTGTATGTATTTACGCTGTAATAGAGAAAGATATGTTATCTTGCTTTCTTTTAGGGTTGTTTCCTTTAGTTATAAAATGTCCTGCTTATCTTGTATTAATATTGTTTCAAAGACTGAGCTGTGTAAAGCATGAATGCTTTCAAAGAACTTTTTTGCCTTACAGAGCAAATAGAAGACAATAATGTTTGTGTTTTTCATATGTCTTTATCGTTTCTTCTTCTTCTTGTCAGCAGTGCTCCATTCATTTTTTTCTAAGTGACGCTTAACCCCAAATTGAGAGAAATCCATTTCTTCCACATTATCCAAGGTTTTATTAGCTGAAAGATAAGAAACTGTTGCTTGCAGAGTGTCAAAAGTTTTAGGACCTTCAGTAAAAAATATTTTTATTCTTGCAGGGAACAGCAAGTGGACTTTAAGTTGTCTTTTTTCAATTCCTTTATCAGAGGGAGACATTCTTTTCTTGCAGTTATAACTCCAGAAGAATAATCATTATCAAATCTGATTATGTTGCCTTTGTATTTAACTGGAGAAGTTGACCATGCTGTTTTTAAAATAAGTTCCTTGTCCTGTGATGAAAAAAACTTTACTATTATTGATCTCGGGTGATTTTTTGATTTGATGGTTGATGAAGCAGCTCTTAAGGATCTGTGGGCTCTTTCAATTCCATAAGAAAGAGTTTCAGGCAATTTTAAAACTTCTGGTAACCAGGTAGTAAGGAAATTCACCATGTTATCTCCCTCTGTTTTCTCTGGTAGCCCATAGATGTGAAGGTTATTTTGTCTGGACCTGTTCTCTAGATCCTCTATTTTATTTTGTAATGAAGCATTTTGTTGTGATAAAAAATGTAGCTGAAGATCTTGTTCTGAGAGTCTGCCCTCAGTATCATATAAGGATCTCTCTATGTCAGCTATTTGAGACTTCTGTTGTGTCATTATTTCTTGCAGTTGCTGTATTTGTTTTGTAGATCTCTCCTCAAAAGTGTCCAGTTTGGTATTCATTTTGTCAAATTTCACTGACAAGTCTTGTATAGCATTTAATAAAGACTGTATCTCCTTTTTCATCCTCTGGTCCTGTGTGGTATGCTTACAGAAGCTCATTTTCAGTAGATTCAGATACCTTCCTTCTTGTTTTTGACAGGAAAAATAATGTTTAAAGCCATATTTTTTGCACTGTAGACTTCTAGTGATATTAGTAGAAGTAATTCAACAAAATAGGTTTGTCTACAATATCTAGTTTTTAAAAATTCCTGTCAGAAATATCTTTTGAGTGCAGAGCTGAGAAAAGATGCTGCTAACCAGTCTACATCCTAGCCACACCCCCTTGACAGATTTCTTGAGGTTTACATGCAACTACTCCAATACATATAGAGTGCTTACATGTATATATAGAAAAAGTTATGGACACCTTTGTCAATACTGGAGTATATAGGAAGTCTTCTCAAACGAACACCCTATTACATAGAAGCAGTATGCACCCCACTTATATATTTAAAAACATCATAAGGGGACAAGGAATGAGATTATCATGCTTGAATGCTACAGATGTAGGTTATCAGCATGGATTAACTGATTTTGAGAATAGATTATTAGAGGTTATAATGAAACAGAAATAGAAAGAGGTTTAGTGGAACTTGAGTCATTTAGAGAAGATAGAGCTGCACCCTACTTTTCTAATAAAATCACATCCAGTGAAGTGATAAGGTCAAAATTTCAGGATGTTAAAATACCCATGTATTACACTATTGATAATGGAGCTATTTTTGAGATCATCAACAACCACTGGAAGATACTTACTACCAATGTAGACTTAAGGAACATTATTGGTGAGAAACCCTCTTTTAGATATAAGAGTAAACCTAACCTTAAAATAATTCTATGTCAAAATACACACACTAGAGTTCCTAGTAGTATAGCAAGGACTACTCCATGTGGACATTGTAATTATTGCAGTTTTATTAACACTAGTGGATGTTTTACCCATCCTGATACTGGGAAGTTTTACAGATTTAGAGTAAATGCGAATTGCAATACTGCACATATTGTCTACTTGGCTGAGTGTAGATTATGTTCCTCGTTCTATACTGGGAAGACTAATAGAACATTTCATACCAGAATAAGGGAACATTTATACGCCATCGGTGTGCAATATGCTAATAATGCTTTAGCCAAACAAGTCATGATGTTAGGGGAACAACACACATTCACTTTTATGGCTATAGATTCAGTGCTACCCATCATAAGGCAAGGTGATATTATAAATAATACTGAGAGAAGAGAAATCACTTGGATACTAAAATTCAGAGCTGACAAGGGCAGGGGGCTAAATGAAAGAGCTTCCCTTAAGCCCATATTAAAAACTCGGAGATGAAGTTATTTGTTATATATTAACCAGGTTTAGGTAACAGGCTTCATTATATGTATCTTAGTGTCCTATTGTTTAGGCTCATTCTAATAAATATGACAATTTTTATACATGTGTATATATTTTTGTTGCAGAATGGATATGTGTAATATTAGAGAGACAAATGAAAATATGTAGGAGTACTGTTCCGTAATCTCTCAATATATAGCTCAGAATGATTCACTGATATGTTTTTTACGTTTTTAAAGTAAGATGTTTTTGTATAGAAATATAGTATTATGTAGGTTTCTATTTAGCAGTATATATCAAATGAATAACAGCTATTTTAATATATGTTTTAATATATGTATGAATGTAATTTGTTATGCTGTAATGAGTATGTGATATAGTTGTATATATCTTTAATTTTAGTATATTCTCCATGTCATAATTAATCAATGAGTATATAAGTAGTAGTTAATAACGTGGTGCTTTTTGGTCTGATGAAGCAAATGTGAAAGCGCTTACCCGTGTACACCATTAAAGTGATTTACGTCTTATCGCTGACTGGTTTTGAAAGTTCTTGAACTGTATATATATATATATATATATATATATATATATATATATATATATATATATATATATATTCTTGCATGTTTGTGTCTACCAAATGTTTTTTCACTTGTTATTTACTTTAAAATAGTTATCAAACAAAGTTACAACTTAAGACGTAATGCTGTGGTTCATTTTCATATATATAAATGCATGATTGCTTATGTCATATGTGGTAGTTTAATAAAGATATTTCTTTACAAAAAGGGGCAGAAACTGAATAATTTATGTAATGCTGCTTAAGTTATATGATATATAGCAATATATGCGAAGTATAATGTCTGTTGATGCTAATTTAATTCAGTTTGATTATTTTTGTATAAATGTAAATTTGACTGTGTTACAAGTGATAATTCAATAAAGTTGTTTAAAAAATGCTCATACAACAATAAAAATTGTTTCAAATGAGAAAAAAAACAGTAGAAAATCTTCATAACTCTGTGTAAACCACTGAAGTTAGAGCTTTCTGGCTCATGGTCAGACTACTGCTATATTGTATGTAGAATAATACCGCTAACACTCCTAAAGTATCCTTCAGCAAATAGGCAGAGCAAAACGTTACAATGAATGAAACTGTGAGGATACACCACGAGAAGTCCAACTGAAGAAAAAGTCTTACTTTATTCCAACGAAAACATAAAATAAAAACAAGGATGAGCGCTTTCGCGTGCACCATGCACGCTTCATCAGATCGCTCATCCTTGTTTTTATTTTATGTTTTCGTTGGAATAAAGTAAGACTTTTTCTTCAGTTGGACTTCTCGTGGTGTATCCTCACAGTTTCATTCATTGTAACTACTGCTATATTAAAATCCAGTCTTAAAGTAGTAGTTACACCAACAGATTTTGTTTTGGATGCTTTATTTTAGATTATTTCCCAGGAAAATTCAAACATTTTTTTTCTCAACCTAAGTACGCAAAGAATAAGCAATATGCATGTGCCATTTTAATTAACTAGAAAAATACTTCCCAGTGAATAAAATTCTTGTCTTAAAATGTATATCAAAGGTATAAACTCTTTGCTGTTCTGATCAGAAAATAAATTATGTTTTATTCTTGAAAGTATATGAGGTTTGTATGTAAAGTTGCTTTTTGGTGTTTTGTTATACAGGTAACATAGTATTCTGAGGTCATTGATAGTCTGGGAAGACTATCCATCTCCTCTCTCTCTCTAAATATATATACATATGTGTGTGTGTGTGTGTGTGTGTGTGTGTGTGTGTGTGTGTGTGTGTGTGTGTGTGTGTGTGTGTGTGTGTGTGTATATATCTATATATATATATATATATATATATATATATATATATATATACATATATGGGTGTACTTCTAAAGATTGAAGTACACAAATCTCAAACAGCTAATAATCGATCCTGAAAGACTGAAACCATGAAAAAAAAAAAAAGTTTATGACATGCCTCCTCTGGACCAGTAATCAAGGGGCCTGAATCCTCACCACTGACTCCAGCTGAAGATGTTCACTTGGAACAAAAATAGATGCACATGGTATTTTCAGGTGCAGTTCTCTGCACCAAGCATGATTTCCCATAAGAGTGCACAGGGAATGCACTCAGTACAGAGTCTGGGTTTCACTGTCTCTTTCCAGACTCCCCACTGCAGTAGCTATAGAGTTGAGTCCTCAGACGAGTGTCCCAGGCCAAGTCCTCTACCACCCTCTGTATGAACACAGACACACACACACACACACACACACACACACACACACACACACACACACACACACACACACACACACACACACACACACACACACACACACACACACACACACACACACACACACACACACACACACACACACACACACAGCTGGGAAAGGCTGGCACAGATTTACTAGCTCTGCCTCTCTGCCCAGATTATAAGTTAGATACTGCCACCAAGACCCTCCAAGCCAGTTACTCTAAGGCTCTTCCAAGGGTACCTAGTTATACTAAATGAAATTAATACTAATACAAATGGTAGTGTTTGACCAATGCAGTAAAGCTTTCAGGAGTGGCCATAGTGTCACTAAATAAATATAAGTACCCTCAAGTTTAAAACATTCTCTAAAAGACCAGCCAGAATGAAAAGTTGAAATATATTTAATAATAAATAATAAAAGAACATGAAAATACTAAATATCTATTTACAATAAACACCAGAGTTTCACACACAGGAAATATTAAAACAGCACAGATGAATAGATTCACACAGATACAGAAAAACAGTACATAACTAATCTCATTATTTTCCTGACTTTTCTAAAGATTTACTATTCCCTGCTTACTCACTAAAGCAAGGTAAGAAGAGTCATTGAGTGGTCTTCCTGCTTTGTCAGGTTCCAAAAACAGACTGCTCTGTGACTTCTGTCTCATCTAGTATTAAAACATTTCAGTGCTGGATTACAGAATGGCATGACATACGTCTGGTCATCTGACTTCTGGTTCCCATACTACTCCCTCTTTATTAGAAACTGAACAAGGATCTCACACATGTGTTATCATACACACAAAGCTTTACATTTCAAAACTTCCACCCTTCCAGGGTAGCAAATAGTTCACTGTTAAGGACAATACAGCAGAATTTCTAGTACTTGTTTTCACAGGCATTTTGTCATTGGCTGCAATCAGAACTGTAAGATGCAGTTTTTATGGCCTTCCAGGTAATTTAATTTCAGACTATTTTTCGAAGGTAGCTGGACTGAGATTAACCTCTTCTCTTCCAGTACCCTCTGTTACAAATATATAATTCCAACAGTGAAAATACAGCATGACTCACAACCGTATTTTTTTTTCTGTCCAGCAAGACCCACTGTTGATACATTTTTAACACAAGGAACTTTACAAATACATTTCCAATCCAATCACCTCTGCAAATCAGATTGATATACAAATGACATATAATTCTTTGCAAAACTCTGTCTAGCTATGCTGGCATTTGTTACATATCCACTGCCCTACTTCTCCTGGAATAGCTGGCAATATCTCACATCATCACATGCTTATGTTTTTTTCAGGTTAAAAATCACGCCAGCACCCCTCTCTCCCCATGTTAATTATATATACTAACTCCAAGATTAGTCTATGGTGGCGAAAGTACAAATTCACCAATGCACTCTGTGAACAATCTTGCATGGACTTAACACCAGCAGAAGCAATCAGATGTGTTTCGATCACTGCTCCCTGTGTTAAACACACACACACACACACACACACACACACACACACACACACACACACACACACACACACACACACACGCACACACACACACACACACACATACACACACACACACATATATATATATATATATATATATATATATATATATATATATATATATATGTAAATTTATATGCAAATATATATATATATATATATATATATATATATATATATATATATATATATATATTCATAGGTTCATAGATTAGTACTAGGCTAATTACCCGTGTGGGCTATTTTAAGCCAGCCAGTTACCCCATGTGAGAATCAAACCCTGCACATTGTGCACCCACAACACCCCTTGCTAATGATATATATACTAACTCTAAGATCTTACAACAGTGGAGTAAGGGCAAATTCCCTTACCCCATTGTATTATGATCCCATTCGAAAGACTGATGACAGAAACTCCATTTGGAAGAGCATTCACTCACATGAGCATTTGCTATTTTTTTTTTTATGGCATGAAAGTGTTCACTCTTCTGAATTGTAACTCTATATGTATATATATATATATATATATATATATATATATATATATATATATATATATGTAAACACACACACTAATATGTGTGTATATCAATATATCTGTGTAGATATATATATATATATATATATATATATTTATATTTGTATAGCTGTGTGTATGTGTGTATATACATGTTCCTTTTTATGTGAATATATAGTAGAATTAACTATATTGACTTTTCTCACATTCTTCTTTGTAGAAATAGATCAAAACCCAATGTAATGAAACAACTAAACAAGGAACATGGGGCAGTTAAGTCTAGAGTTCTGTAAACTGCATAATGTTCCTTAAAGAATTCAAAAAGCATTGGTCTACAGAATCTCATATAAGCTTTTGCAGTAATAATCATCACAGACACCCGGATTCTCAAAAGCCTGCATGGAGTGCAAGACAAGTGCAGTAACTCACGCAGGTAATATGTCTGCCTTGTGATCCAGGAACAGCCAGCAGGGGCATGCACGAGAGCTCTAGCACTAATCTTGCATGGACTAAGCCCTGGTATGCAAATCTTCTCATTTTCTGGAGAAACCCATGCAAATGAGGTGATAATGGCGGTGCAGTGTTGCAGCGGTTAACTTTGTCGCCTCACATCAAGAGGTTCTCTGGTTCGATTCTCGGCTGGGGTGCCTTCTGTGTGGAGTTTGCATGTTCTCCCTGTGTTCGTGTGGGTTTCCTCCCAGTTTCCTCCCACATTCCAAAGACATTCATCTGGAGCATTTCTCCCCGGGCCTCCACTGAAAACAGGCTCTGTGGAACCTAGTCGGACATTCCCAGTCAACAAATGTTAAATAAAATAAAATAATAAATATTGCAATCCAGGAAGCTTGCAATAGTCCCAGATAAAGGCTGCATATTAGTGAGGAAGCATGCCAATGACCAAGTAGAAGGCCTTTGGTATTGCAAATTGTTTAAAAATAAATAAAACAACATTTATTTTTTTTTTGCCGAGCTGTTTAAGCATAGGGCAGCGGCGCTCAAACGGGATTGGGGGAAAATAAGAAAATAAACAGAAAATGAGCATTCTAACAAAAATCAGTATTCTGCCATGCATGTCAATGGCAGGCAAAAGACAACATGACCAGTGAGTAGTGGTTGCTAAGGGGGGGAGGCTCAGTGTGGGACATGTAACTATGCATTAGCAGGCAATCCCATTCAAATGAGGGAAAGGTTAGTGAATCCCAGATATTCTCAGGGTGTGAGGTAGGTCCCAAGAGTGTAAGAGTATAAATAGCTGGGTGGAAGACTAGGATATAGGTGACATCATGGGGGTGTGTGCCAGGCATACTATAAGTGGATTGAAGACCTGTGGCTCGGGATTGCTCCTAGGTTAGCACAGCTAAGCTAGGGGTGTGTCTAAACCTGCCTAGCACACTTTATAAAGTGAAAGCAGATGTGCGCACCACACACCAGGTTTTACAGGAAGAAAAAGGAAGTTAAACCAGGAAAAAGCAGCTCTGTGCACACATGAACTCCATTTGCGCGGTGCACACATGGGTTAAACAGGGAGGCAATGGGAAGGGAAAACAGCAGTAGGAAGGTAATCAAGGAGAACTAGCTTAGCTGACAGGTGAAATGAATTAGAATCAGCCAATTACACAGGCAGCAGACCAGCCCAGCCCAGTACACCACTATAAACTATGCAAACACCTTTCCTCCTTGTTTTTCCCAAAAACTCTGCACCACCGGTGTATACAGACGGGGGAATTTTACAAAATGAAAGCAAGAGAAAAAATGTTAGGGGCTGCTTTTGCTATCATAAACCAGCATGTGCAAGAGGCTGAGGGTGGTGAGGATGTGGATGCCGCTGAGCAACCCACAGTGAGGAGACAGAGAAGAGTGTACAGACCCAGGGTAACCTACCAAGGGCTACATGAGCTCGAGATAGTGGAGACCTATAGGGTGGACAGGGACTTCCTACAGCAAATTGTTGAGCTGTGCCGGCCACGCCTCACACACAGGACTAACAGAGGGGAACCCATCCCAGTGGCTACCAAGGTATGTGTAGGCCTAAGAATACTAGCTACAGGTACCTTCCAAAGGCCAACTGGGGATATGATGGGTATTTCACAGGCATCAGCATCCAGGGTACTCCACCAGTTCATGGATGCCATGTCAGCACAATTCGGTGAGCATGTATATTTCCCCATAACCCGTGAGGCATTGGTCAGCAATATGCATCTCTTCTACCAAATAGCAGAATACCCTGAGGTAGTGGGTGCAATAGACTGCATGCATATATGCATTAAAGCACCACCAGGTGAGCAGGGTAAGGTCTACATCAACCACAAGGGCTTACCCTCCATCAACTGCCAGGTCGTGTGCGGTGCCCGGGGCATAATAATGAATGTGTGTGCTGGCTGCCCTGGAAGCTACCACGATTCCCACATCTGGCATCTGATGCAGATGTACCAGACATTTGCCATTGGGGGCATCCGACATGGTCACCTACTGGGGGATGCTGGATATGCACTGGAGCCATGTCTGAAGACACCCATCAGAAATGCACACACACCTGAACAAGATCTCCATAATGACGTACACGCACAAACACGAATCATAATAGAGCATGTGTTTGGGATGCTCAAGTCACAGTTCCGGTGTCTGGACACATCCGGTGGAGCCTTGCAGTACTCACAAAATACATGTACCCAAATTGTCCTTGTATGTGCCATACTACACATTATGATCCTGTGGAAACAGCTGCGCAGGAACAGCATGGGGCAGGGCCACATAACCTCCCATCAGTGCCAAGGCCTGCACAGGTGCAGAGTGACTCAGAGGAGGAACAACCTGAGCCTGCCCCAGTAGGCAGAAGAAGGCATGCCCAGTATGCCCTGGCCTTGGCAAAGAGGCAACGCATAGCACATGCACTGACACAGTAGGAACCCAGGGAATGACACCTCTCTCCAACTCTGACATACAGTAAAAGGGATACCAAATATGACACTACCTGTGCTCAACAATGTATAGGGAGTGTACTATGTGTATCCGACATAAGCAGCCCTGCATCACCACCCTCAATACTGGGACACCCACAAAGTAAGTGACTCACACATGCCAGTCAGGGGGGTGTAGACAAACACAAACAAATGCTGTACTTTGGCCTCTGAATGAGCCCCATGGGTAACCCCTACCCCAACCATACACAGACAGTCTACAGCAGGCCAGCCAGTTGGATGTAAGTTGTGAAGGTTAGGAAGCCAAAAACTAATATGTATGTAGTGAAAACTATGATCTGTAGTACACGGATATGCCTCTAGCCAGCATGATGGGTAAGACCACAGACTGAAATGGTGTACCTGACATACTAGTACAGTTCTAGCAACTGTGTAAAAGTGTAAGGTGTGCCCCACCATCCTATGTACACTTATAGTAACAGTCAGCTGTGCCCCCCACCCCTGTGTAGAAATGTCGAAACAGTTTGGTGCCCCCCCCGCTATGCAGAAATGTAGCAACAGTCAATGCCAAATGACTGATGTATACCCTGCCTGCAGACACAGCATGCTACCTGTCGGTGTACAACACAAAGGTCAGCACTGCAGTACAAATCACCTGGACTTGATCTACACATGCAATATAGATGTCCATACTAGACATGCTCACACATGGAGAAATGAAGGCAATGTCAGTCAACATACTTAAAGCCCATACTGGGCATGCTCACACACTTAAACACAAGAAGGCCATGTCAGCAAACAACAGTGGACCAGACATATCTGGAAGTTGCAGTTCTCAGTGCAGGCACATGTCAGTATGCACCACTCCTGCCTTGCACACACAGTGGATAGGAATACAGACATATATGTAAGGACAACACAGTATAATAAGCCAAAGGTAGACAGACATAGATGTGTTGAAGAGGGTGACCATGACAAGGAGCCATCTGGGCCTGTCCCACCCAGCACACAGCCAAAGGGCCCCAAACACATGAGGTGCAGGTGTCACTCACTGCAGATACTGGCCACCAGTGTCTGTCATGATGGTATGTTGCACGTGCCAGCTGTTCAACATGACTGTACAAGGAAGTTGTCACCTAGTAGTTGTATACACGTACCTGTGGTATATGACCCCCATGTGTGCCCGCATGTGGCATGTCAACCCCTACATGAATGAGTTACAGCCCATGCACACACTGCCCTCCCCATAGCAGTATTATGACAAGCCTGCTGAGATCATCCAATGTGAAGTACACCTTTGGGGGAGCTGTAGCTCAGAAATCCTCATGGCGTGTCCCATAACTGTGTACTGCTGTACTGATAAACTAGTTAGGTAGTAGTCCTAACCCCAGACTTGGCAACTGTGTGAGTGTGTGTATGTGTGCGTGTCTCGGTCTCTGCCTATGTAGAAAGAAATGCTTTCTAGGCTATTCACACTCAGTAAAGTTCATATACACATCATTGGCAAGGCTGCAGATGTCATGAACCTAGAAATATACCTCTGGGGAAACCATAGCCCAGTAATCTCTGTAGTGTGTCTTGTAACTGTGTATTGCTGTAGTGTGAAAAAGTAGCTAGGTAGGTGTTTGAACCCCAGTCCTGGCAACTGTGTAAGTATGTGTGTGTGTGTGTGTGTGTGTGTGTGTGTGTGTGTGTGTGTGTGTGTGTGTGTGTGTGTGTGTGTGTGTGTGTGTGTCTCTGACTGTGTAGAGAGCAATGCTTTTTAGGCCACTCACACCCCGTACAATACACATACTCGATCGACTTTGGCAAGGCTGCTGATGTCACTCACCTAGAAATACACCTCTGGGGAAAACATAGCCCAGTAATCTCTGTAGTGTGTCTTGTGACTGCGTACTGCTGTATTGTGATAAAGTAGTGAGGTAGGTGTTCTAACCCTACACTTGACAACTGTGTGTGTGTCTGACTGAGTAGAGAGCAATGCTTTTAAGGTCACTCACACCCTGTCCAATACACATACTTGACTTTGGCAAGGCTGCTGATGTCACACACCTAGAAATATACCTCTGGGGAAATAATAGCCCAGTAATCTCCGGAGTGTGTCTTGGAACTGCATATTGCTGTAGTGTGATAAAGTAGTGAGGTAGGTGTTCTAACCCCACACCTGGCAACTATGTGTTGGTGTGTGAATCTGTGTGTGTCTGACTTCGTAGACAGCAATGCTTTTTAGGCCACTCACACCCCGTACAATACACATACTCAACTTTGGCAAGGCTGCTGATGTCACACACCTAGAAATACACCTCTGAGGAAATCATAGCCTAGTAACCTCCATAGCATGTCTCATAACTACCTATTGCTGTAGTGTGATAAAGTAGTGAGGTAGGTGTTCTAACCCCAGACCTGGGGTGTGTGTGTTGGTGTATGAATCCATGTGGGTCTGACTAAATAGAGAGCAGTGCGTTTTAGGCCACTCACACCCCGTACAATACATATATGTGACCTTGCCAAGGCTGCTGATGTCACTCACCTGGAAATACAACTCTGGGAAAGTAGTAGCCCAATAATCCCTGTAGCGCATCCTATAACTGCATACTGCTGTAGTGTGATAAAGTAGTTAGGTAGGTGTTTTAACCGCAGAGTTGGCAACTGTGTGTGTGAATCTGTGTGTCTTTGTGTCTCTGTCTGTCTGTGACTGAGTAACAAACAATGCTTTTTAGGTTACTCACACTCCTTAGAATTCATATGCTCAACTTTGGCAAGGCTGCTGATGTCACTCACCTAGAAATAAACCTGTGGAAAAGTCATAGCCCAATAATCTCTGTAGGGCATCCTGTAACTGCGTACTGCTGTAGTGTGATTTAGAATTGTGGTAGGGTTCCATCTCCACCCATGGCAGATATGGATGTTTTGTGTGTGTTGCAATGTCTGTGTATGGAGCAATTCATCATAGGCTACTCAATCGCAGTACATTTCAAATGCCCTACATTGCCAATCCGGCTGATGTCATTCATTGTGAAGTAAAACTTTGGGGAGGAAGTTCTTTAGTAATCCCTGTGGTGCGTCCTATAACAGCTCTATGCTGTAGTGTGATATAGACCTCAGTTAGTGGTTCTATACCTACAAATGTCAGTTGTGGATGTTTTGTGTGTGTCTCACTGTCTCTGTAGGGAGCAATGCATTTTAGTCTAGTCACTTGCAGTACAGTTGAAATGCCCTACTTTGGTAAACCTGCTGATGTCATTCAATGTGAAATACACCGTTGAGGAAGGATGTCTCTAGCAATCCCTGTGGTGCGGCCCATAACAGCTCCATGGTTTAGTGTGATATAGACCTTAATCAGGGGTTCTATACCCCCATGTGCCAGTTGTGGATGTTTTGTGTGTGTCTCACATCTGTGTAGGGTGCAATGCATTTTAGGCTAGTCACTTGCAGTACAGCTGAAATGCCCTACTTTGGTAATGCTGCCAATGTCATTCACTGTGAAATACACCTTTGGGGAACTAGTACTCCAGTAATGTCCTTAGGGCATACCATAACTATGTAATGAAGCAGTGTAATAAAGTAGTTAGGTAGGGGTTCTACTCCCAGACATGACAGGTGTGTATGTTTGCAATGTGTATCCTATGTAGAGGTGAGTGTGTGTCAACTGTAGGCATTGTGGAAGGTGTTTTGCTAATTTATTCTATGGTGGCACTACTATATATCACAATGTCAACCATACAGGGATAACAGATGTAAATTAGCTGGGGGGCTGGGGTGCAAAGCCATACTCATACATATGACATCAAGGCCAGACAATCCAAGTTAGCAACCCCACTATTACCCAGAGCACACACTCAACCCATGTGTCATATGAACACACATGCCTAGGCAGCAACCAGTATGTGGGTAGTACACTGCATATTGGCCACTGATAGTAGCTATGCTGTGATAGCAGTGGGCTACAGAGGGCATGTCACCCTGCCCATCTGTCCAATATGCACGTACATGCCGACAGTGCACCTCTACCATGTTCCCCAATGGATACCTGCACCACCTGTGGTGCCTTCACATGTGACTCACAATGGACATACTATGCCTGACAACATGTCCTGTATGGACAGATGACACTGACATCAGGGAATGCTGTTGGCATGCCATCAATGTAGGTGAAGGGTAAGCCTGCTGCCCAGTGCCAGTTCCTGCCACAGGTGGGCAAGACTGGCACATATGATGATAATCTGTGTTCACAACTTGGGCCAGACATGCCAAGTACAGTTCCACATGTCACTGTACATGCATGTGGGAGGTGTGCACATCCCAGACACCATCCATGTCATGGACTAAGGAATACATACATGGCATGTGGTGTACAGCATTGGGCACACACAATAGTCACCCAGGTGACTGAATGTGGGATGCAATACCCACCTGGGTGGGCAAATGCAGTAACTACAGGCCTGAGTCACAATGCAGACCATTGTCATGTGGCCTGATGCCAAGGTATACCCGTCGCCTACCCTTGTACAGCGTGCTGGCACAGTTGACCATCACACACTCATGTAGACATGCACCCATGCATGTCAGAACTTACACCCTATGTGTTTGTGTGCGTGCATTATATGGTGAGTATGTTCATATCCACACTCACTACAACCCCCCAGGGCCTACTGAAGCATGCTGTCTGATGTCTGACATCTCTTCATACTCTTTTCCCATGCAGCCTCCGTGTTACCTGTGCGGTGCATGTGATACCTGCACATTGATGTGTTGTAGCAATCACACTAGTGATGAGTTGCACTCCTGGCCCTGCCAAGTGTGTCAATGTGTGTGCATCCCTGTGTGAATGTGCCTGTGTTGACGCTGGCACCTGTTCATGCAGATAGGCACGTGTATGACACCTACCGTATATCTACTGTATCCCTGTTGCAGATGTCACTCACCCTCACAAATATTTGTGCTCCACATCACGTAACCCATGTGGTGCACCAATAACTGCATTGAACTGCAATAGCACTACATAGTTGTTGGGGGTTTGATACCCTGTGCTGGTAGGTGTGTGACACAAACATGCTTCAGTTTTACACTCCGACCCCTCCCTGACATGTATTTGCCTCTGTCTGCCTCCCCCACTCCCTGTCTGGTGGATGTGGCAATGCACATCTGCCTTGCTTAGGCAGCAGCATGTGTATTTTATGTGATGCTCATGATCAGCTGATGGCCTCTGCACAAATTGCAGCCCTCCCTTAGCTAATTGCATGTGAAACAGCTGTGGTAACAATCCCATAGCCAATTGCATGGAAACACATTCCAATACCTAGGAACATCATTGTGGTGCTGGGCCTTTTCAGTCACTGTGAGCAGGAACTAGATCTGTTGTTTGACAAACAGCATCTCAGATGGATTGGGGATTTACCTCTTACAACATACACTGTGGAAACAGGGCAACAAACAGGAGGGGGATGTGCCTGACCTGACTACAGACTGTAAGTGCTGCTGTAATTCATTTGGAGTAATGTTGGTTTAATAGTGTTTGTCTGGATATGCCTGTCATACATGTAGTAATAACTGCCATGTCAGCTCAATGTATATGAGGATTCCCCATCTGCAGGGTCATCTGCAGAATGGGCAGTGTTGTGCCCATGGTTTCATGTGTTATCCACAGTGCATCTCCCTGTGGAATGCAGACAGTAGTGTGAGGATTGCAGTGTGTAGATGGTGAAGGCCGTGACAGTTACTGACTTCATATCCATCATAGGACATATGTTGCAACAAACACCGTTACAATAGAAAATATACAAGGTTATCACAGCAACATGTCTATACTGGCTCTGTGTATGTGCTGTCAGCCACACCACTGTCAACGTTTGTACATATGATGTGCATGAGGTGGTGCATATGTGCTGTACGTCATAAATAGTGTCATCATATCTGATAAGCCAGTGATATATCAGATTGCTACACGTGTCATGTACAGTAGGGGTTATATTTCATTACATAAGCTGGAGATTCTGGGGATGTTTGATTGTTATGTATCCTGAAGGCAAATCCTGTTCCTACTGTTGTACTAACTGAAGGCCTTGGCCTGGACAAAAAAAATTATATGGTATATACACATTTTGCATCTCTCACTGATTTTTTTGGGCCTTGTATTTCATGACTGATTACATATTCAAGCCTTATGTGGTGTCAGTAACACATTGCACTTTTGTGTTTCAGACTTCATCTCCTTCTGTATATGTGTTTATATTTATTCATTTATTAGTAACTACATTGGCGATAGATATTTATACATAATAATTAATTAATTGACTTTTACTATATATTGTTTATTTTAATTTACTAACTAATTTATAGTTAGTTTCATTATTAATTTTGCTATTGCTAGCTTAGTCAACTAGCTACAAGGCTTGATGTTGTTTTTATTTATGGCAACTATTATGGATTTTTTGAATTAATATGTATTGCTGCTTTTTATTTTTAACTAATTCAATAAGACAAAGGAAATGTGTTCATGTTTGCACATGACTTCAAGTTAAAACCAGTGTAACTTACCAGTATATTACTTGAAGAATGTGCACAAAGGCTTTCCCTTTTAAGAATTAACTGGGTTCACTAATTTAGGTTTTAATTGATTGATTGTTAGATTTTTTTCTATATAAAGAATGTTAATTGATTTTCATTTTGTTTCAGTCTGATGAAGGTGAGGCACTGATCCACACCGAAAGCGCTTACTAATAAATGCAAGTTTCTTTTATTTTATTGTCAGTTTGCTGGCTCTGATTGCGTTCATCCTCGCCTACTTTTCAGTAGTTTGGTTTCTTGTTTTTCGTTTGTGAGAGTTTTACTATATGGCGAGTGGAACCGGAGCAGTTTTGCAAAACCTGTGCACACAGGAAGACAATAATGATGGTAATCAGAACAATTCTGCTGGCGACTTAACCACGCTAGTACAATTACTTTTGGGAAGGGTTGAAACTTTAACCCAACATGTCGAGGCTCTTGGTCTGAACCCACCTAATGAAACGAGGGGAAGTCTTGATGCAGTACCTACCAGGAATCGGAACAACATTGGTTTTATTAATGCAACAACGAGCCAACACAATGCACCAATTACCAATACTTCGGAAGATAATTCTGAACTTGCAGCACCACTTGCGCCAATTTTACCAATAAATCAAGCAAGTGTTTTACCATCTATGGGTACTTTTCTTAACAATAAATACAGCTTTAATACTAACAATGACAACAATGCTCCTTTGGATGCAGTAGAACAACAGAGGGAGAGTTCTTTCTCTGATCAAATTAATCTTTTCGACACCAAGCTTTTCAGATGTAGGAAACTCCAACAGGAGGTCTCGTATTTACAAGAGTGCATTACCAAAAAAATCATACCCAAAGGCTTGCGTCAATGTCATTATCCAGCTGGATTAATTTATGATTCTTTATTTTTTAAAGAATTGATCCAGCTTTTTGATAGGCAAGGTATGGAATTTTTACAATCTCTTATTAATTATTACAATCAAGAAATTAATAATCTTAAGAGTGATTTAGAAATTTTGGAACATACTATAGTGACTCATGGTGACTTTTCCCATTACAAGTATGACTATTGTAGAATATATACAAACATACAGGCAACTATGAATAAAATGCTAGCCACTAAAAAGACGAAAATAGCTAGAGACTTGTATGATTATTCGAATAATATTGCTTATCCTAAGCCTCCATCTAGTAGTAGCCCTGATAAAAATGACATACATAATAACAACAGGGTTGATGGAACCCACGACTAAGGGCAAGCTCGTTCTTTCATCAATATTAGTAACAATGAAGGTAACGGGTTAAGACGTAGCGAAAGAATTATCAATCACAACAACAACACTAATGATACTAATGCTAATGACAACTACCATGATCGACCACACGTGGTTAACCCCAATGATGAGCAAAAACAATAGTGACCAGGGTTTTCGGACCGATCGGTCTGGTCAACAGAACAACCGACGGACCAACCACAATCAAAGGAACAGGAGGAAACAAAGGAGGTGACAGTTTCAAACCAGGTGTATGGTCTTGCTCCTTCCATACATGTAAGCATGCAAGGTGACTTTAAAATCTATAACTATACAAACCTTGATATCCAGCAAGACATGATTAATTTTCTATCTAAAGGGCTAACTTACGTCCCTGGTAAAAGGATGGATTTAACCAAAACATTCATTGATTTGAAACTGTTCGTACACAAATTAAACCTAAATTTGCTCATGGGGGTGAGTTCAACTGAAACCAGTTCTATCAGGGTTCCTAGTTTGTTTAACCCCCCCCCCTTCACCCCAGACTATGCCTTTTTGAAAAGATTTGTGAAATGGATCTAAGGGCTAGCTCTGAGAAATAACAACATTTATCAACAACTAAAAACATCCTCAGCGCTCCAGAACAGGATTTTCTCCATTTACTTAATGACTGTAACATCAGGGTCATGAATCCCGACAAGGGAGGAGGGCTTGTGTTTATGGATAATTTAATTTACGTTGAAGCAATGCAAAAACATCTTAACACAAACGTGTCCCTTAACGAAGTCAATGAGGCATATAGAAAAATTAGGTCAATATTGGATGACTTGTTTTTAGAGGGGTCTATAGACAAGGACCTATTTCAATACTTGTCAATGATTGCACCCAAAACACCCGCCTTATTTGGTACTCCTAAAATACAAAAATCTCTTAATAGTCCCCCATTTAGACCTATAGTGGATGGTAGGGGATCCATCACACACAGTTGTGCCAAATATATTGATTCTATTTTAAAACCATTGGTTGATAGCGAGCCTCAGATATGTAAAGATTCTTGGGTTTTTTTTAAGAACCATAAACAGACTAGACTATCAACTTGAGGCATGCTTTATTACCATAGACATCAAAGACCTCTACACAGTTATCCCCCAGGAAACTGGACTTAAATGGATCAGGGACGTTTTGGTCCTAAAAAAAGTAGAGGAGAACACTAAAGTATTCAATTGTATTTATTACTGCTTGGTTGTAACTTGATTAAAGTGTAGCTATCATTCTAAGTCTTTTGGATTAAGCACTTGGGCTTCGGACCAGTTGTTTTACATTAGGAAGGTTTGTGGCAAGCACTGTGGTGGCAGGACAGGTAGCTTTCATCCTTCTAAGTTGGGAACTGCTGATTGAGAGCCCAGTGTCCAAGGGTATTAGTTCTGGTTTAGGCACTTGGGCTTCAAGCCAGTTATTTTACATTAAGAAGGTTCATAGTCTGCACTCTTGTGGGAGAAGAGGCTGGACTCTGCCCTTCTGAGCTGGGAATTTCTGGTTGAGGGTTTATAGTGCCTGAATATTTGAACTGTATCTTACTGAAATTGGTACACCTTGTTTGCTCTAGCATAGACTAGATCCAGGCCTGCTGATTCTAGCTTTGTTTATATGCTTGTTGTTTGTTTGCTTGTTATTTCCCTGGAAGCTAATTCCACCTAATACGCGGCTTCTCAGTGCTTCTGTGGATCACTAGTGATATCTACATTGCTTACTGTACTAGTTCCTTGTTTCACTTGAAAGAAAGTTACTGTTTGTCGTTTTTGCATTTAGTTACTTGTAACACATTGCACTCAAGTTACCTGGCACTTGCTCACTAAAGCAATTATATAAGTCAGCACTAAAAATTAAAAGCACTACACCCTCACTACCCACTGGCCCTTGTTTTCAATTATTAAGGAATTCCCAATATTATTCGAGCATGTCCAAAGGTCAGTTGTCAATCTCCTCTCCGGTCCAGCTGGTGAATCTGGGAATCTTGAGGCAATGTTATAACTGCCGCATGTACACAGACAACCCTCTCCTCCTCACACATAACACAAATACTTGCAAGAGATGCAGCTATTTAGCCAAACTGGAGGCTGAGCTCTCTCAACTCAGGACTGGCAAGACCAGACAGGAGGAGAAGGCAACTACACACACCACAAAACCAGCCTCACATAATGCTACCACACCACTGAATCAAACACATAAACACACAAAGACATACTCGGAGGCTCTGAGTAAAAATTTACCTAAAGAGCAGAGGCCTCCAAAGCAGACACCCAAACAACTGCTACCTCAAGACACTCCACAAGCAACACATAAACCACAAAAGCAGTGTGCAAAGCAGTCACAGCCCTTAAGGCCAAATACAACACCAAACATACTTGTCATAGGTGACTCCATAGTCAGACACACTGACGTCCCACTCACCAGGTTGAACAAGGAAAGGGTCACAGTAAGCTGCCTATCGGGCGCTAGAATCCGCCACATAACACAAGCACTCTGGTCACTCCACGGCAAGTACAAATATGACACAGTCATTGTCCATGCTGGTGTGAACGACCTGAGAGACGCACCTCCCTGGACTACATGAAAAGAGACATAGAGGAGCTCTCTGATTATGTAGCCCAGGCAGGTATGACCCTGACCCTGAGCAGTATCCTTCCTTCACCAAGAATGATGCCACAATATAGAGACAAGATGATCAGCTTTAACAATTGGCTTAATGTCTGGTGTCATTCAAAGGGGATCCAGTGTCTGTCTGCCTGGGATGACATGCTTGACAAGCCACGCTGCCCGCAAGGGACGGCTTGCACCTGTCACCCTGGGATTCCGGATATTGGCTTAGGCTCTTGCCATCCCCATAGTGCCTTTTTAGGCAAGGCTCAAATTCTAAACCTACCACCCTAGAAAACAAAAATGGGAAGAAACTGAGGTAATGCTGCTCAATGCCAGAAGTCTAAATCTCAAAATGCACGCACTCGAGGTCCTTCTCAGTATGGAGAACATCGATGTCTGTGCTGTAACTGAAACCTGGTTCAAGGCTCCTGAGAGCACCCCAGCACTATTAGGTTTTACCTCATATCATGCGTTCCGGCCCCAAAACCCGGACCACACCACAAAAGGAGGGGGTGTATCCATATTCATAAAGGATACCCACACCTCAAGGTTGGTGGCAACGCACGAAGCTTTGGAAACCATCCAGGTGCAACTAACCATAGGCAAAACTGCTCTGCAAATTGTAGCATGCTACAGGCCACCCTCTCAAACTCAGGAACCCCACACAGCCTTCCTGAAGACACTGGAGGGTATAAATGTATCTCCAAACATCATCATATTGGGTGACTTCAACTACCCGAATATAGACTGGGAACATTACTCAAGCCCTAACTTTCTAGCCCAATGGTTCCTGGAGTTCATAAATTCAAATGCCATGGAACAGCTAGTCACTGTTCCCACAAGAGGAGAAAATATACTAGATCTCATTATCACAGACATGGGGACAAAATGCTCCACACTGGAAGTATATCCCTAATTGGTGAGATCTGATCATAAACTAATCTCACTGGAAATCCACATCCCGCCCCCACCGCAAACAAAAAGGTCCACAGTGAAGAATTTCTCTAAAGCAAACTTCACACTACTCAAGACTGGTGTGGTATCCTTCAAGGCCCCTGAGCCAGTGGAAACCACAACCCAAGCTGCGGAAGCCCTTACAAATGCCTTCTATGAACACCTCCAGGACTGCATGGATCAGGCAATCCCAAATAAAACCAAGACTCTTTCCACAAAGGGCAAACGTCCAGTCTGGTGGACCCCAGCCATTAACAAACTTTACAATAAGAGGAGAAAGCTATTACATGATAGAACAAAATCCATAAAAGGGAAGTCACCCCTGATCATTATTAGTAAAAAATACGAGCACTCATAAAATCAACTAAGGCCAATTTTGAGAGAAAAATTGCCATGGATTCAAAGGACAATCATAAGGCCTTTTTCAGCTATGTTAGGAACCTGGGTGGAAACTCCCAGATATGCTCAGAATTAGTCCAAAATGATACAAAATCACTGAACCCACAGACATTGCCAACATACTGGCAGACAGGTTCAGTGCAAACTTCACCCCTCTCCCCTAAAGGAGAAATAACTATCCCAGCAGAGTGTAGCCTCCCAGACATCTCAAATGCGCAGGTGAAAGCTGCTCTCTCTAAAGCTAAAAACACAGCATCAATGGGACGGATGGTGTCCCCGGCTGTGTGCTACATGAGCTAAATGAGGAATTAAACCGCACATAAGGCAGCTGTTTAATCTCAGCCTTACCACAGGATACGTGCCCAAGGAGTGGCGTGGGCAACTGTGGTCCCACTCCACAAAGGCGGTGCCTCTACGGACCCTGGTAATTACTGCCCCATAAGCTTAACAAGTCTAGTCTGCAAAGCTATGGAGAGGATCATAATGGAGCTCATAAACAAAGATATAGGGGACTTGCAGACATTGGACCTGACCCAGTTTGGCTTTGTCAAGGGGAGATCATGCCTTTTGAACTTGGTTGACTTCTTCGAAACAGTCACCAAGGCCATTAATGAGGGAAAGGCAGTCCATACAGCCTACCTTGACCTTGCAAAGGCCTTCGACACAATACCCCACTTGGGTATTGTAGAAAAACTTACCAGCTTAAATGTAAAACCATATGTAACAAGATGGGTTGCAAACTGGCTTAAGGACAGAACCCACAGGGTTAGAGTTGCTGGTGCTATGTCAGACTTCAAGCCGGTCACAAGTGGTGTCCCACAGGGCTCGGTCCTTGCCCCCTATTGTTCGGCATCTACTTCTCAGACGTGCAGGCCAACATGGGAGGACTTTGGCCGACAAAGTTTGGAGGCGACTGCAAACTGGGCACAATAGTGGAAAGTGCATCGGACACGGATATCCTTCAGAAGAAGGGACGGAAACAGATAGCTGGTGCCAGAGCCATGGCCTGAAGTTAAACGCCAAAAATGTATAGTCATACCTTTCGGGAAAAACAAGGTAACCCCAAGCTAACATATAGGTGGCAATCCACTAAGCACAGAAGAGGTTATCAGGGACCTGGGGACCCAGGTTGACAGTGGCCTTTCTTTTGACACTCACGTTGCTAAAGTGGTTAGAAAGACCTTTTACATTGCCCACCTGATCATGAAGGCATTCACATCCAGATCTAGTGAGGTCATTGTTCCCCTGTACTCTTCACTTATCAGACCAATGATCGAGTACAATGCCCCATTCGGGATGTATCTCACCCAACATCTGCAGCAATTGGAGAGACCCCAAAAGTTCCTCACCAAAAGGATAAAGGGACTCCAAAATATGTCATATGGTGCCAGATTGAAGAAACTCCAGCTCTATTCAGTTGCATACCATCTGCTCAGAGGTGACATGTGCCTGACATACAAGGCCATGTCCAACCCGGAATTAATGGACATGCTCCACCTCAAAAAATCCAAACCACTAGAGCAAGCGACTTAAACCTTAGCACGGATATAAATAGGACGTGCTGGAGGGATAGATTTATCACTCAGAGACTTCCTATGCTGTGGAATAAAATCCCGGTCCATGTGAGGCAGAGCACCTCGCTGGCTCTGTTCAAGAGAAATCTTGACCTGTGGATGGGAGATCGTAGGTTTATCCCGGGAATCATCTCTGTGTCACTGCTGGACAGAGGCACAACAAACTAATGGGCACAGTATTTTTTCATATAAGGGGTGGCGTAAGCCACAAAAATTGGGCTAGGCTTATAAATGCCTTAGGGCAGATAGCCTAGTATAAACCTATGAACCTATGAACCTATATATGTAATCGAAACCTTATTGGAAATTGTTTTGACAAACAATTTCATGGTTTTTGAGGGAAAACTGTATTTGCAGAAGTCGGGTGTTGCAATGGGGTCACCATGTGGGGGTAGTTTTGCCAATGCCATCATGGCATATTGGGAAAATGAGTTACTATTTCAGAACAGTCTTTACCAACAGCATGTCTCCTGGTATACAAGATACCAGGATGACATGTTCTGCATTTGGAGAGGAGACAAAACTCTTATTCCAACCTTTATTCGTAACATTTCAACCATGACAAGTTTCCTTGAGTTTACATATAACATTGATGATACTTCGATTAACTATTTAGACATTCTTTTAGTGAATGACAGATGTAAACATAGGTACATCAGTAGGATTTATAGGAAACCTACACATTCAAATACCTTTATGCATTTTTCAAGTAATCACCCCTACCACCAAAAGAAGGCCATTATAAAAGGTCAGATGGTTAGGGCAGCCCGAATGGTGTCTGATGATGATGAGTTTGAGACTGAATGTGAAAACATGCAAGGCATGTTTATGCATAGAGGCTACCCTGCTTCCTTGATTGTTAATATAAAGCAAGAAGTTTGTCATAAAAGAAAAAACAGGTATTTTCAGCCTTTACTTAGTGGGTTACAGCAACAGCCCATGCCAATGGATTCTTTATTGGATAACAAGAGTAATAGGGTTTACATGACCAGCTTCTTATCGACATTTTCCCTAGATTATGTATTTATCAGGGATATTATAAATAAAAATTGGAACGTCATTAGAGAAGAATTAACATTGATTAAAACATTAGGTGAGAAACCACATATTACGTATAGGAGAGGGCTTAACTTGAAAGCATTACTTGAGAAAAAGACAAGAGTCCCAAATAGTAGGGTTAAAGGTATGTTCAAATATGGTACTTGCCCTCAGTGTAAACACATATTTGAAGGGACAAGATGTATAATTAACAACAAAATATACATGATTGGTTTAAGATTCAATTGTGATAGCAAAAGTGTGGTTTATGCAGCCTTATGTTGCCAATGTAATGCATATTACATTGGCAAAACTGAAAGGAAACTCAAACAGCGTATGTACGAACATTTTTATGCCATTAACAAGGGGGATATTAAAAATGCTTTGGCTAAACACATTTTAGAATACCCTGGCCATATTTTTACATTTTTAGTGTTACAACATCGAGATAATGATATTAGAGGAGGCTCTTGGCAGATTTTACTAGAAATTGATGAGCTTATTTGGCAAATAAAAACAGGGGTGTCCATTCCACCAGGGCTGAATGAAAATCTATCTATTAAATGTGTTTTGAAATTGCATGCCCTTAAGAGATGATTATTTGACAGGTACTGTTTTATCTAGTATTTATACATAATGGCATACACAATGATGTATTCGTATTTATTCATTATTAATTATTATTACTTATTTATATCTTATTAGATTATTAGGTTTGTATATTTATATATACATATATATATATATATATATATATATATATTCATTTATTAGTAACTACATCGGCGATAGATATTTATACATAATAATTAATTAATTGACTTTTACTATATATTGTTTATTTTAATTTACTAACTAATTTATAGTTAGTTTCATTATTAATTTTGCTATTGCTAGCTTAGTCAACTAGCTACAAGGCTTGATGTTGTTTTTATTTATGGCAACTATTATGGATTTTTTGAATTAATATGTATTGCTGCTTTTTATTTTTAACTAATTCAATAAGACAAAGGAAATGTGTTCATGTTTGCACATGACTTCAAGTTAAAAACAGTGTAACTTACCAGTATATTACTTGAAGAATGTGCACGAAGGCTTTCCCTTTTAAGAATTAACTGGGTTCACTAATTTAGGTTTTAATTCACTGATTGTTAGATTTTTTTTCTATATAAAGAATGTTAATTGATTTTCATATTGTTTCAGTCTGATGAAGGTGAGGCACTGATCCACACCGAAAGCGCTTACTAATAAATGCAAGTTTCTTTTATTTTATTGTCAGTTTGCTGGCTCTGATTGCATTCATCCTCGCCTACTTTTCAAAAACATATATGTCCATATGCACCATTAATGGGGTTGACAGGCAGAAACAACATACATTGTGCACAAATAGGTATTCTCCCCTCCCACAGCCAAACACGTCTTCCCTGCAATACACTACCAACTGTTGCAGATCCCATAACCAGGACATTACACAGCAAAGGCACAAGATGTTAACAGTACTCCATCCCACCTGTATGATGTCAGGGTGGTATCAGCAACATATCATGCAGTACAGTCAGGCGTATAATGACACCCATTTTGCAGTCATCTGTTACCTTTGTTAGCCAGAGTCCCGTACTGTTGGCCTGTACTTCAGAGATGTAGATGCCAAACAACAGTGGTCCCAGGACTGAACTGTGTGGGTTTCACCTACACAATATATGTGTGCCCTATTACACTCCAGAGGCCAGTGTATGCAACACTGGTATATGGCCCAGTATTAGTGAGTGTGGTGGGATGCACCATGACTAAGATAGGCTGTTACAACATGTGTGGGTGTCTGGGATAGGCTGCCTTAAGGTATCTGGATGTACTTTACCATACAATCCACCTTGGGTAAATGCAGGCCTACTGCCTCCTACCATACGGGATGTTTTGTTTGTCAGTGTGATTGTTATGTAACAGATACATCCCATTGTGTCAACTGGAGTCTGTCCCCCCTAAGGATTGTGTACAGAGTGTAGATAGAGGCTGCTGACCAATACATCTGCATTACGTACTGCTCATTGTCTGGTATGCTGTGACCCAGTCTGTCATTACTAATGTACTACTTGAAGGCCTCGGCCTGGACAGCAACATATGTCAACCTTTCCAGACTACTGTCTTAGTATAACTGTTTCACAGTTGCATTACACTGCTCATATGGATGTCAGTAATTAAACAGCTATATGACATGGCATATACAACTGTCAGTACACAAATAAAGCTTTCACATTCGTTTATGCACACCTGTGTGTGGTGTTATACCCGTTTATATCTCTGTGAGTATATGTTGCAGGCTATGAATGTCAGTGGCTCATACAGTTTCCAGTTGGTAAGGTGGTGACTGTAGGAATACTGGCTGCTCCATATTGTGTGCACATACTACATATGTATATTACTGTACAAAACGCTGTGTGTGTATGTGTAGTTACATATATATCTATATATCTCTCTATATATATATATATATATATATATATGTATAGTAGATATGTATATATGCATACACACACATATATACATGTATATATATATATATATATATATATATATATATATATATATATATTATATATATACCTGTATTTGCATATATATGTCTGTGTATATGTATCCTAGGGATGGCAATGTCGTGTCTGGTCCTGGTTATGGAATCTGCAACACTTGGTACTGTATTACAGGGTAGTCGTGCTATGCTTGGGGGGTATACCTATTCTTACCAGATGTATATTGTGTGGGGCCTCTCAAACCCCATTAACGTTGCATGAGGACATATATGTTTTACCATTATCTACTGATGTATGTCCATATATACCTTTATATGTATATCTGTATATATGTCTATATATATATATATATATATATATATATATATATATATATATATATATACATATATATATATATATATATATATATCTATATATATATATATATATATATATATATATATATATATATATATATATATATCTGCTGACTTAGTTATATAACCTGACGTATATATTTAGACATATAGATGTGGACATATATATCTATCCATGTAGGCATTTGCATGTTTATATGTTCATAAATATTTATATATATATATATATATATATATATATATATATGTGTATATATATATATATATATATATATATATATATATATATATATATACACATCAATATGTTGTAACCATTTAGACATTATTTACTCATGCACATACATCTACATGTTGGAATACATTCTCTGTACTGTTGAATGACTGGGCTGGATGACGTTTGTGAATACATCAAGGATATGTATGTCTGAGATGGCTTAGTGGTAAATCACTTTGGCTATGGTTTATAGGGTCCTGGGTTTGATCTTACCAGAGGCGGTCTCAAACATGTCCTATGCTGCCCGACTGAAAGAACTCCAGCCTATTCAGTCCGCCACCGCTTGCTCAGAGGTTGACCTTTTAACATACAAGGCATGGCCATGTCAAATTTGATTTGATGAATTACCCACCCAAAAAAAAAAAGATCCGTCAGCCACACAGAGGAGACTTAAACAAACGACACGGCTATTAGACGGGGGCTGGAGAGAGATCTATCAATGAACCTACTTATTTTGTTGCTAGGCAGAACAAGGCCATTGGATACAGTGTGATTAAGGCACTTTTGAGGAGTTGTAAGCGGGATTGCATGGGTTTGCATGATGGTAAGCACTGCCAAACTCCGCTTATGTTTTCTTATAGTCAGTTAGCTTCAGATTTCTCAACCTGTGTAGGTATAGCTTATCCTCGTGTAAACCTGTGCAAACCCGCCTACCGCTACTTAACGGTGCCTACTGCCACTTACCCCCTCACTAATTCCTTTAAAAGAAAAGAAAAAGTGGTTGATAAGAAAGTGGTGAAAAATGGGGCACAAAGATGAAAAGACAGAAGGGAAAATAGCTAGGCATGTGCAGGAAGGGTATAGGAAAGGTCCATAGCTGCCCATTTTTTCTGCAGCAACAGCTGCAAAACACTATATTTTCATGTACATTTGGACCCTCAAACCCCTGGGAGAGTGGTGAGGACAACATATATTCATTGTGATGCCAGTTAGACCAGATTACATGTGTCCAGTGGGCACATGTGCAAAATGGACAGCTATGTATGGGGCGAGATTTTTTTGTGGGAACAGATTGCCCTTTTTTATTTTTTCAGGTGAGAGTGGGATGTTGGAGAGGGGTAGTAGGTATATTTGGGGAGGGAGGTTGGGTAGGTTAACAGACAAGACACACAAGATGCATACAGGGACGATATATGACACATGTGGGGGGTAAACACTTTGGACAGGGAGGGGTGTTTGGAAGTCGCAAGCCCTTGAGCCCCCAACTGGAAACAGTGGGACTGAGGTCCCCACCCATGGGCAGTCACCACTGTACCTTCACGGCCCCGAAGGTGGCTGTGCTGGGAGCTGTGTAGGAGGGGTAGGTTCACCCTCTAATAGCACCACTCGGCCCTCAAGCTGGCATAGCCACTCTCGATACTCCAGATCGAGCTCCCTATGCACCACGGCCCGGACCTGTTGATGGGTGACAGGTTCCCCTCCATGCCCGCTCCAAGGGGGGGGTGAGCCCCATCTCCTGCAGCAATTCCACCCGAAGGTGGCGCAGGACCCACGGAGGAGGCGGTCCCAGGCTGGGCCCCATATGTGCTGGTGCCAGGTACCATGGACAGCTGAGGTGGGACAGGTGGGTCCGCTTGGAGCGGCCTTCCCATATGAGCTGTGTTGTCACAGGTTTATGGCAGATATGGGTTAGTAACAGTCAACAACATTCAGAATTAGTTATAACAGCATGCATAGGTATTCCCATTAACCCGACACACCAGATTTAACACAGTTGCAGAGCAAGCAGAATACATGCATATATATGGAACAACAGTGGCCGTTACAGGAGCATGTGGGTTTCATTGATGGCAACAGGCCACCAATATGGTTATATTTTAACATGGCACACACATAGAAACAAATGTGAATATTTATTAACCATTAGGACATATGTCCCAAAAAAGTTTGGAGTATACACATACCAGTTGAGGAGTGTCATTGGGTTATTGTGCACATATGGTAGGGTTGAGAGAGATGATTCAATTAACAACTGATATATCCTTGTAGTTTTCACAACATTCTTAGTCACTGCAGTGATCTTTCCTTTACATGTATTATTACACTACACAATGGCCTTATATTGTGCACTGGTATGTTTATAGATTATTATATACGTGATCTGTATCTTAAATACAGGCATGGCAGGCTGCAGGTGTTAATGCAACATATGTTGAGAACTGCTGTCATACACTTTGAGTGAGGTGCTAGAATGACAGGTTTGTTTTAATGTACATTCTCTGACTATGTACGCATTTGACTATCAGTTATACGCCATTGACAGCTGCCTACATTTCCTGGATCATCACACTGAATTTTCAGAGGAACAGGGTACCAAGCTGGTGATATGAGCCATTTATCTGGACATGCTGGACAGCTTGGAACAGTTGTGGGGTATAGATATTCATACAACTTACGATGTGAACATTCAAGCAAATTCTGTACAGTTGTTGGGTCTAATTATGCACACAGCTTTCTATCCGAACATTGTATCACAGTCTGTGCAGTTGTGGGGTATGATTATGCATACAACTTATTAGCACTCCCAGGAGTCGAACCCCTGCTGTATGTGACAAAAACTTATTGCTAACATCACAGTACACTGTGCTATCAGGGAATTGATGTAATGCTTTTGACTGTTTTCTATCTTAGTCTCCCTAACTTGTACAATATGACTGACCTCTTGGCACTTCCAACATTGTTATACAGGACTTCATACCCGTTTTATCTGCATACCATGGTGTGGGTGACACGGCTTAAGATACAACAGTACTATTTATAGTATGGAACAGATCGCAAACATATGAGAGAGGAGTAAACAGAGGCACTCCAGGGGTTATACCTTTATTCACAGATTATTAACACATTTATTTCTACTGGTACAACACTTTCTAAGGCTCTTATATTCTTTGTTATGAAAGTACATGCAGACTGATTACTAACCTGCCTCGTGACACAGCGTTTACAGTCTAGCATCATGGGCTAGCTGGTTCACAGCCTGCTCATCTGCAGTTGTCAGAGAAATGCATTGATATTTATCCATACCTATCCATAGTATACACAGGGTATGCAATTATTTACTACTTAGTAGAATGTGTACTTACTCAGTATTGGGGCATTGGCCATCTGCCAACACTCCTGGATCCACTGTTCCAGGACATCTCCCCTCCGCTGCTTCAGGTCAGCATGGTGATGCCTGACCTGCTCACCAGTCCGGGGACACCTGTGGCACTGGTGAGGTCACAGGCGAGACTGTCCCAGGCCTCCATTTTGTACTTCGAGCCCTGGTACTCACCCTGCAGAAGTCTCTGATCATGGTGTTTTAGCAGAAGCCATACCATGAATTTGGATGCCTCAGCTCTGCGCTCTGAATAGAGTGCCTTCATCCACACCAGCCATTCTGCCTGCAGTAAGAAGCTGTAACCAGTTATGAGACGTATTCCCACCTGTGGGGTTTAAATATGGCTAGTTTCCCGCACTTTGCCATGATTGGCCAGTTTTGAAAAGGCTAAGCTATGGGCACACTTGCTTACATAAGTTTGGCACTGTTTAAAGAGGTATACCACTATGGTAATTGAATTGGCTCCCCTACACATTGCTTACACTTACTAACATGAGCTGTGCTGTGGTTAGCATTGCTTCATAGCTGATTATCACTCTATTTGCCATTTGGCAATGATTTATTATTCATTACAGGTTATATATGTGTTTGGTATCCGTGATTCATGTGTACATACACTGTATGAGGAACTGGGGACTTCTAAACTTTATTACAATAACACCTCAAATTTATGCTTACTGCAGTACTCCAGTTCACATATTTATGTTCTGTGGCAGGTTATCCAACATCACACATAGATTGAGGTCACATGTTTGGTTTGATTTTCCTGTGGTGAGGATTAGTTTGCTGATATCTCATTCATATCTATTGCTATGATGGCTTAGTGGTTAACTACTGTGACTATAGTGTACAGGACTCTGAGTTTGAGCCTTGCAGAGGCAGTTTATTTTGTTGCTGGGCAGAACATGGGCCATTGGATCCGCAGTGATTAAGGCACTTTAAAGCAGTTGTAAGCAGGTTTGCGTGGGTTTGCGCAATGGTAAGCACTGCTAACTTCCAGTTACAGGTTCTTATACTCTTCTACTTTGCTTAATCTGTGTAGGCAGTGCTTACCCCTGTGCAAACGCACTTAAATACGCTTACTAGTGCTTATATATGCTTACTACTGCTTATTTATGCTTAAAGCTGCTTACTAGTGCCTTGTTCATTATGACACTGACACTTCACTTGTGCATTTCATGCAGTACTTCAGTTCACATTTAAATGTTATTATGTAAGTTATATGACAAAAAGATGTAAAATTATGTTCATATACAGACTTCCCATGGAAAGTGATATGTGCTGCAGTGGGACTCAAACCGGGAATGCCTACTCGTTAGGCGGATGCTCTAATCACTACACTATTGCTGTGCTGCTTAATTTGCATATATATTCCTTGTTATCCTTTTCAGCCTTTTCAGCTACTTTAACCGTAGCTAAGCCATGGGCAAACCCATGCACCTATGGTTAGCTGTACTCGGGATTTAAAAAAAAATAACTAAAAGGATTTCTTCATTTTTATTTAAATGTACTGTTGCTGTTGAACACATGGGGACTGTTGGTTGGCATATGTGGACACCTATGAGTGGTCTCTCTCATTTATTTACACATTCGTCTTTTCCACTTTGCAGGGGCATGTTTATTTTGAGAGCTCTGCTCTCAGACACACCCCCTGCACTCGCCCACACTCCGTGTAGCATTAGGAGTTCAGGCAGCACGCCTTCATTAATATGCATGGCATGCTGCCGTCCTCCTCTTAAACTGCCACTTCTGTGCAGGACTAGATTAGTCCTTCACGGAAGTTTAGTAAATCCGGGGGAGAGTTTGATTTGTCTAAATTGTGTGAATTTCAGCAGGGTCCTCATCATTTGCTGACCACAGTCAGCTTCAAAATCTGCATAATATCCTTAATTTATCTGTACAAATGCTGAATCATTTTCAGACCATTTGCAAATCACATTAAATTAAATAAAGAAAGTTCTCATAAAAGAATTCCATATTAGAGTATCAGTTGCTAGGTCGGCTCCCTTTCCTAAGCCCTTGATGAGTCCGAATTAAAACAATAACCATTAAAGGGTTTCCATTTGGCAGCACTGGAGTCTGTTTCCTCTGTAGCTGTAATAATTGGCTAACAGTGTAGGTGTTTTCTAGTTTTACTAAAGCACTTAGTTTCAGTATCTGTCAAGAAAGGCGATCATATTCTCTGTACTGTCAGCTTGACTTATTATTTCCAAAAGTAAGCTATATCAGCTGAAACTGATTACACAATTTCCTTAGTTAACTTCCATTCAGTCAAACATTACATGAAGCAGAACACTTAAAAGCTATGTGTGAATTCAGATAACTGAACGCTAGACAAAGTGTCAGGATGATAGAAAAACAAATTGTACTGTGTTTTCATGAATGGTGTTTTACTGTTCTCATTGCTGTGCTCTTTAGCTTTTACGTCTGGTAATGCTGTTCATTCCATATTTGGTCCCAAATTTTCAGCATGTATGTAATAGGTCCTGTCTTTAAATGAAGCTTAACTGGTAGTGTGCTATGTTGCACAAATAAGTATTACTTCCATTTTCCCCTCCTGTCAAGCAACATATCCATTTTTTTTTGCTTTCCAATTCCTTTTACTCACATTTAAGTCAAAGTTAAAATGAAAAAAGTTTCAAATTATTGTCTTTCTACCCTGCTGTAGTAGTAAGACGTTATTGACACTGCTTATGACTGATTCTTTGTTGTCACATCTGAACAGAGCTAGATTTTTTTTTATTCTAAATCTGTTTCATTTATTTACTTTTTTTTATTTTTAATTTCCATTTCACACACAGAAATATTTCACATTCTGTAGTATTATGCATTGACATTATTTCATGGTCTGGAATTTGCTGTTGTTTGTGGAAATATTATATATATATATATATATATATATATATATATATATATCTATTTATCTCTCTCTCTCTACATATATATATATATATATATATATATATATATATATATATATATATATATTTATATATATATAGAGAGAGAGAACGAGAAAGAGAGTCCCTCCTACATGAACTGTGAATATAAAAAGAAAAATTGTTTTCATCAAGCCTGCCTGTACTTTTGTATCATGTGATTCTTCATAAAGTTAATGTTAGCACTTCTTACAAGCCTTATATTAATATATATCTCTCTCTCTCTCTCTATGTATATATATATATATATATATATATATATATATATAAACAGTATGTACAGTGCTGTATATTCCTTAATGAAAGAGATTGTTGTATCTGATGTTTCTCTTCACTTGTTTTACAGCATGCATTTACAGTAAGAGGTGATTGCATGAGCTCATCTTGCATGCAGTTGTGTTGTACCTGCTCCTTGCCATTTATTTCTGAGTTTATGCTTTGTGTCTGAAGGATAGTAGCTAAGAGATGAATATTCTATCTTCCTCATGAAGGAAGAACACTAAGTTGGACATGCAATGTCTTTTCTGCCTGTTCATTGTGTAATTTTTTTAAACTTTTGGATGCAGAAGAGAGCTACTATAGCATTATACCGCCACCTGAATATGATGTACTTGTTTTGGTTGGTAACAAAAATTAAGTTTAGAAGCAAATAGAATATGGTTCACAGAATGTTTAACCCACTTGAAGTGCATTTACTACATAAGCAGCATATGGTAAACTAATAAATAGTCACATGTATTTTTAAAATAATACTGAAGAATTTTTATTAAATAAGGATTTGGTTTCTTTTCCAGTTTTACAATATGCCACAAAACAGAAGTTATAAAGAACACTTTGAATCCTGTGTGGCAGGCATTTCGGCTTCCTGTCAGAGCACTCTGTAATGGAGACTATGACAGGTAAGTAATTGATGATGTAGGAATTTTGGACTGCATGTGTTTGATACTGCAGCTAATAAGGCATGGATAAAACATAATACATGTTAATATTAAAAACACACCGAGATAGTGAGACCAAGAAATGGTTTTATCCAGCTGTCTGTCTGTATGTATGTATGTTTATGTGTGTATTGTGTAAGGAAAGTTGTATTAATTGGTACTTATGTATATTTATATGTGTGTTGTTTAGGGAAAGTTGTACAAATTTGCATTTTCTGGAAATTTGTACTAATTTGCATTTTCTGGAAATCAAAATGGGGAAGTTACTTCCACAAACAGCTCACTCACCAGTGGAGACCCCCCCCAGGGTCCTTTACTGGCACTGCTCCTGTGTGGCATCGACTTTTCTGAAGTAAAAGCCAATACAGAAGAACTCTGACTAAGATTACCAATGACTGCAAGCTAGGAGTGTGTCTAGACCTAGGGATGTCATTGCTTCCTTTTACTTACAGACCAGTATTGAGTATAATGCTCCCTTTGGCATGTATCTGTCCAGACATATGCAATAACAGGAGTTCCCACAGCCTGCACAAGTAACTTACTAAAGGACTAAACAATGTGAACGACTCAAAGCTGTGTCACTGTACTCAGGGTCCTGCTGATAAGAGGTGTCCTTTGTCTGGCATACAAGGTATCCTCTGATGCAATACTGATGGATTTAATGCACATTAGCAAGTCAAACAGCATTAGAAATACTTGATTTAAGGATTTAAACATCTGCAACATCCGCAGAATGGTTTGGAAGGAGAGGTTTATCTCAAAAGTATATGGCTGATCTGTAACAGACTCCCCATCCATGTAAAACAATGCTCATCACCTGTCAATATTCAAGCGCAACTTGGATCTATGGATGGGGAAGCAGAAAATGTACCCCATTGCTGCCTCTTGTGCTAATAACAGAGAGAGGCAGCTTCCAACTGATTCATCCCATGCACGGATCCCCTAGAATTGTCTATGACATGTTCCCAGTTATTCTCACTAGGGTAATTTATAATTATTATTGGCTATGGAATGGGTAAAGTCAATCTATAACCAAATGAGATAGGTTAATTCTAGCACACAAAGAGAAACTGGCTAAGTTTAAAATGGCTATTACATACCCATTAAACAATGAAGCTATAAATGCTTTTGATTCTGATTTTATTTTATGTAGAACGTCTTGCATAATGTCTTTCTTTTTTATTTATTTATTTTTCTGAATGCTAGAGTGACATCCTGTATTTAAAGTCTGAAATCTCTTCATGGCCAGCCTATAACTGCAGGGACTTCCAACATCCTAAAGTGAATACGTATGTGGTCATGGTATACTCTGTTTTTCCCACTGTCTTTTCCTAATCTCTCTGGCTGTTTTACATTCCTTAAATATATTATACTGTACTCGGACAGCTGTGGAGCTAGCAAACCTATAAACTAAGCTTCTATAGGTGGTAGTATTTGTGTCTGAGAGCAGATTTGTGATTCTTCAGCCTTCTTCATGTCATCTTTAGGCAATTCTTAACTGTTGTAAAAAAATGCAAATCAGAAAGACCAGTCAAGCATATCCAATTACTATTAGACAAAAGAAAGGAACTACCTCTGAACACTAACAGCAAGTTTGACTAACTACTGCCACATATGATTACTCTGTTTGCTTCCTTCTAACTAGTGTTTTACCTCATAGTAATCCTCAGTGAGTTGTGACTATATAAATACTAAAACATATTTCCATTCCTTTTAACAGAAGGCATCTGTCTTAAGTGTTATAACTGGAAATAGTGTTTCTAGAAATTCTGGAGTAAGGTGGTAAAACAGATGTGACTATCAATGCTTGCAAGTTAAAATGACTAATCATATTTTATTCAGTCCTAGGTTTAGAGTAGGAAGAATTAAACTGATAAACTTGCAAGGAAGGCAGTAACATCTTGAAGCTGTTTATGCCGAGTGCAGTTGAGACTGCTGATAAACATCACAATTTTTGGACACTTACTGCACTATTGATGTAATGACACAGCAGATGTCTTTGCTGTGCGGCTGCAGTAAATGTCTTAGTATCTGGTGCAGTATTGTTCTTGGTTTAAATACAATTTGCTTACCTATATGTATGCCGAGTCCTCCAACATGCTGTAGTCCCAGTCTGATGTTACTTCAGTGCCAGGGTGTTAAAGCTGAGAGCAGATGAAGAATGAAAAGAAAGCACTAAGCTCACCGAACCACCTGGTTAATTAGTAAAGATGGCTCAGTCTGAAGCCTTTTTCTCAATCACTAGAAGAGATTATTGTGAGTTAAGCAGGTCAACATGCCTTAATGTTGACCTGTTCGGCATTTTTATTACCGTGTATCTGGAGTATAAGGTATATGCCAATACTGTTAACCTTCTTACTAAACTAGGGACACATTTTGAAAGTGATCAATATTTGTTTATAAAATTGTCAGAATTTGAAGATTAATACTCCTAGCTTTTTGCTGAAGAATATGAAGTCTGAGCTGTAATGTGTGACATTATTTAATTACTTTATCACTGGCATTATCAAAATATCATAAACTCAGGAAAACTACTATTCTGAGTCAGAGTGAGGGTCATTTGAAAGGTGTATCATCTACAGATAAAAGAAGAGTAGCAGCTGTACTTTTCTGTACTTCATTATTAATGCTGATTTTGCTGTAGTATAAGCCTTCCAGAAGACGTAGAAGCTGTTGATGAAACAATCTAGAAGTTGCAATATGTGTGGAAAGTGCATTTTCTGCAGTTAATATGTGTTATCTTAAATAAGGCAAGACTGTAGCTACTGTCTGACTTGTCATTGTGCACCTTATATTTTAGTTACTGTTTTGGCAGGAAAAATCACTTCTTGTTGGTCTAGGTGAGTTTTGACTTTGTACTTTCACATCACGTTTGCCTTGCCAGCTTTTTATCTGTTAATCATGCAGGTTCATTTTGGCTGTTTAAAAGAATGCTGCAGAAGTTATATATACTAGAGCTGAAACTTTAACCTTGATGTTCAGGTTACAAAGTAACTTGTCAAAACTGTCAAGAACAGCTGTCAAATGTCTTTATTACATAGGGACTCATAGTTCATTCTTACAGGCGTTGATGCTTTTAGAATACTAATATAACCATTGTATACTCCTGCAGTACTATTTATCAGTGCAGAGTGCTCCAGTCCAGGAACTGGTTAACTTTTTCTGGAGTCTTGGAGTAGAATACTAATATAACCATTTTATACTCCTGCAGTACTATTTACCAGTGCAGAGTGCTCCAGTCCGGGAACTTGTTTACTTTTTCTGGAGTCTTGAGTATTTGGATCTCTTTGAATCCCTAGGCATTAGTTAATCCTGCAAATGGCTGAAAGACTGTTTCTAGGTTGCATATTATAGCATGGTTGTCCTACTTGTTTGCAGTTAAACAGCATTTATATTGCTTTGACAAACTTTCCAGGACTTGGAGTTACTGGACAATTCTCAAAAGCATTTATTCAACTTTACTTTTCTTGTTCATCTTCAACACTTCACTCCATCTAGTCAGTGTTTTGAAATGTTTCAAGGAGATGACTATCATTCCTCTACCCAAGAAACCACAGCCAACAACTCTGAATGACTACCAACCAGTTGCTTTAACCTCGACGGTAATGAAGTGCCTGGAGAGGCTGGTCAAAGATCATATAGCCTCAACCTTACCTGTGTCACTGGACGCACTTCAATTCACATACAGGACAAACTGCAGTACAGGGGATGCCATCTCACTAGCTCTCCATGAAACACACTGACCCACTTAGAAGGCAAAAACTGCTATGCAAGACTGCTATTCATCAATTTCAGTTCTGCCTTCAGCACTGTCATTCATCATAATCCAATATCGAAGCTACTTCAACTGGTCATAGACTCTTATTTATGCAATTGGATTCTGAGCTTCTTTACTGAAAGGCCTCAAAAGGTTCATGTGGGAGACAACAGCTCCAGAAGTATCATCCTGAACACAGGAGTACCACAGGAGTGTCTCTTAAGCCTTCTCCTTTTTACTCTGCTGACACATGACTACATGGCCACACATGAGATGAATAGGATCATCAAATTCGCGGATGACACCACTGTTATAGGCCTGGTCAAAGATGGAGATGAGGAGGCCTACAGGAACGAGATTGATCAACTACTGGTCTGGTGTGACAGCAACAATCTAGCACTAAATGTCAGCAAGACAAAGGAGTTGATTGTTGATTTCAGAAGATCTCAAGTACCACACAAACCTCTAGTGATGAAAGGGATGACAGTGGAAAGGGTAAGGAGTACAAAGTTCTTGGTTCTTCCTCTCACTGAGAACTTATCCTGGTCAGTCCATGTATCCAGCACAGTCAAAAAAGCTCAACAATGCTTGCACTTTCTAAGGAAACTTAGGAAGGCAAAATTACTGAGCTTCATACTTCAGACCTTTTATAGGGGCAACATTGAAAGTGTCCTGACCAACAGCATTGCAGTCTGGTATGGGAGCTGTAATAATCAGGATCGGAAGGCTCTCAAGGGAGTTGTAAGGTCAGCAGAAAGAATCACTGGCACCTTCCTTACTCCTCTGGAAGATCTACACAAATGCCAGTGCATTGACAGGGCGAAAAATATTTCCAGCGATCCAACACATCCTGCCAATGGTCTGTACACTCGCCTGTCCTCTGACAGGAGATACAGAAGCCTGCAATGTAAGACCACCATACTAAAAAAGTTTCTTTCCGCTCTCCGTTAGACTGTTGAACTCTTTGGAAAAATGAACCATGATGTCTGTTACATAACTAGCCTATCAAGGGGCTTATTTTATGGATGTGCAATAACTAAGTGCAATGCTAAGGTGGCTCACCTACACACTGAAGGACTGTAAAGTGCAATATACAAACTGTGCAATAATTCAGTCTAATCATAGATATGCTGCTATTGTTTCAATTTTACTTTGACAATATTACCTTCATATTGTTCATTGTCTTCTTTGTCTTCCTTGTCTCCTGTTCTGGGATGGGTTTGGGTAACTGCTGTCTTACTTTATTTTACTTACAAATTGCTACTTATTAAATTTCTATTGTGATATTTTATTAATTTTTCTTTATATGTGCAACTGGTTTCCTGTATTGAGAATGAAGCATTGTAATTCCGTTTAGCTACACTGCTGTGTAGTTCTGGATGACAATACAGTTTTCTTTTACTTTGACTTGACTTTGTTTTCTGCCTTGTACTCTTAAGGCCTGTTATACTGCTGTGAAACTGAGGAATTTATTTTTACAAACTCTAGTTTTCCTTTGTTTTTATCTATGAAACTAACATTTCTGTAAAGAGATTTTATTATGTTGTGGGAAGTTTTGGGGTTATTCATTAGTTCCTACTTTTGGCTATATCACAAAAGAGCTTTGCAACTTCAGCTTATTTCCTTTTTTATCTAGGAATGGTGGTTGTCTAAACTACAGTATATTTCCTAGAAGCAGTCCATGGCCTTAGATTGTATTCTTCCTGGTGTTCATTTTCTTTCAAGCTCAACCATCACTTTTTTATTTTGATTCTTCAGGGTTTGTTCTTGCTTTGCATCTTCAGCTTTGTCTCACATTTGTCATTTTCATGCAGACACTGAGTTGTAATATGATTTCTTTAGGCTGTATTATTTTTATATGCAGTGTTTAGAGTTCATAATTTTATCATTATGTGTTTGTGTGTTTGATGATGGCCTGCTAGGTTATAAAGTGATAATAAGCAACAACATACCTCTCAACTGTCCAGATTTTCAAAGAATGTCCAAATTTTTAGGCTCATATTTTGGTCTGTTCCTCATAAAAGTTGTGGTTTTCTGGCAAATCACTGGGATGATCTGAGGGCTGAAGCCACTAAATAATGACATACATTTCAGTTTCAGACTTCAAATCCTTCAGAGGATGTATGTTAAAACCAAACCCTGCTACTCTAGCATATTTCTAACCTTATAAGTGTAATATTTAAATATGTCCCTATTTTTGAGCCTTTGTTCCCCCCATTTTGTTGACCTTTGTCCGGATTTCTTGTACTAAGAAGTTGAGAGGTATGAGCAACAACTAAATAGCATTTTCTTAGGTAGTAATGACCAATAACATTTTATAAGGTACTTAATCTTATATTGTTTAAGCACCGTGTAATTCCACTTAATGCTCATAATTAGGTTGCTGCAATATGCAGAGTTTGTAAATGGTTACTTTTGCATTTTGCATTTTTTTTTTATTTTATGATTTATAGTATTCAGGTTACTTTTTTATTTAATATGGTAATCTTAATGATTTTTTTTAGCTATGCAAACATATACTTTTGTGTGCATACCCTTGGTGGGTGAAAGAGCCCACTCCACAGTTAAAAAGCTTATTGAGGGATGCTTATTTTATCTCCATGTTCTACCAAGGGTGTCACATTGCTGTCTCAGACAGGTAACTGGTTCCTGCCCACTTCTGTCCATCTACAATGCACTTTAGTCGAATGCAAGGTCCGTATTTAAAACTTCTGATTATCTCTGAGTCACTGCATGATTTGTACATCATACTGTAATTGAAACTTGACTTGATATTCAGTTTGGTTCTATATTGTAGCAGCCAGGCCTTTTGTTATGCAGTGCCCTAGGCAGGTAGGGTTAGAGAAGGGGACAAGCTCTTTTAAAAATGAGCTTCCGATGCGCTACATTGCCTTTAGAAGAACTTGTATTCTACTGAATACATCCTAACTTCAGGCATAAATGGTATGTTTTTCTGTACTCTCCTCCTAGCAGTGAGGGCATTAATACAAAGTTTCACTAATCATTTTTCCTTGACTCTGTGTAATGTTACCAAAATCTTGTTGTTATTACAGCTGATTTTAACAACATGTTGGCAAAGCACCAATGACTGTTACTAAAGAATTCCTTTGCATTACAGAGGAATTTGGGTTTATTCAGGTACTTAACTCTGTTGCCTGTCAGTGGGTATATTCCTGACATTGTAGTTCTACTGACTATAGTGACCACAACTCTCTTGGTGGAGCTGGTTTCATCGCTGACTATATTTTGGCTCATTTTTCTCAAGATCTGTCCTGTTTCACTCTTCCAATGTTGAACTGATGGAGTGTCTTAATTTTTTAAGCTTCAGCGTGTTTATTTACTTTGTCAGGCAGTCATTCAGCTCCTTCCAAGGGACAGTGTTGATGAGTTACGCAAGTTGGCATCTGACTATAATAAGTTACTAACCAATGCACTGGGTTTCTTCATCTCATATTATTTGTATACCATCCTGTTTAAGGTATATGGGAATCATGACTGAGCTCTACTGCTTGCAATGCAAGGGACAGAAACTGGGAAAATGCATGTGATATGAGGAGAAATATATGCAAAGGAATAATACGACTCATAGAACTTCCACATACATGATTCATTGTAGTAAACTGGACTCAAAGGAACATATTATGCTGATTACCAGACTCCGTTCTTTTGCAAGAATGCATTCTTTTCTAGTGAGATCTTAGCAGTGGCTAATAGAGGGACTTCCTATTTGCACTCAGTATGTGACCTGCTCTCAGCTTTAGGCTGTAGGGGAATATTAAGGATTTTGGCTCCATATGCTATTGACTATTTTGTTTTTGGGCTCTGAATATTAAAGATTTTGGCTCCATATGCTATTGACTATTTTGTTTTTGGTCTCTGAATACATTGTAAATGTCAAAATCGTTTACCACTAAATTCTTTTGGGAAGTTGAAGGTTTGCTTAGATAATTATTGAAATAAACTCCCACTACCACATCCAAAACCATGGGTACAGATAATGTACAATTTACAGACCCAAACCCAGTCTCTGCTACCAAGGCTGATTCAGGGGTTATCTCCAGAATAAGGAGATGACATCCAGCAACTGGTGGTTTCGATCCATTATCTAAATGTGAGGATAGATAGTTTACCGGCAGCCCTTCAGGCATGTGTGGCTGAAATAAAACTGGCTGTTACAGAAACTGAGGAGTAGACTATGAACCAGGAATGGACTTTCTTGTAATATCAGTCTGAAAGCTTCAGAGAACAAATGTCAAATTCATTTTCTGCTTGATTTCTTTCAGAGGCAGCATGGGAAAGTAAATGACTAGGAGAATCACAGTCCCTGCAGTAATATGATCCTTGGGCTGCAGGATGGCTTTGATCAGAAGAATGTGGTAGCCTTCCTACAGGCATGGCTTCTTGTACACGCAATGCTTGCCTCACTTCTAAAGTGGGTTATACATAAAGGTCTGCACAGAGCACTGCATAACTCATGGTATGCCCCACCTCCCCTGGCCCTGGAGTTAAGTCATGACCAATAATTGTTAAACTCCTTCTCTTCTCTTCTCTTTTTTTTTTTTTTTGGCAAAAACAACATTCTCTGTGCTACCTTGGCTCTGTTTGATATCCAGCATTTTAGAAGAAAGATTTGTTTAGGTTCATAGGTGTGTATTAGACTAACAATCACTAGGGCTCTTATAAACCTAGACATGCAATTCAAGTTTGACACACAATTTTATATATGGAGTAATTTATTGACTGCCTCTGTCCATCTGAGACATAGATGCCAGTCCAGGGGTGAAGTTCCGATTACCCGTTCATTGGTCCAAGTTATGCTTAAATAGGGTTAGGAGGAAGTCTGCTTCACATGGATGGGGAGCCTGTTCCAGAGAATAGGAATTCTCTGAGAAACATGTCTGTATTTCCAACATGTCCAATTTATGTGCAAGCAAAATGTAGGTCTTTTAATCTAGTATTTCTGATACTATTTATTTTGGAGATGTGCAAAAGGTGAATCAAAACAAGGTAAATATCACCTCTCAGAAGTCTGCGTGATACTAAATAAAGAGACGGGGCTTTGAGGCAATCAGTGTAGGATATTTTGTTTACCCTCTGTATTTTTTTTTGTAAGGAACCTTTGTGGACATTCCAGTTGCTGCATATGTCTGGTCAGATGCATACCGAAAGGGGCATTATATTCTGTGAAGGGTCTGATGAGGGCTGAATACAGTGTTATCATGACCTCTCTGGACCTATATGCCAAGTCTTTGTTTATAAATTGAGCAAAAGAGAAGGATTTTCTTACTACCTTGGACACATGTTGGCTGAAGGCTAGGTTACTGTCTACATGAGTTAACAGATCCCTGACTACTGAATCAACTTTTAGGGGTGTTTTATTGATGTCATAGATACTTGGGGTGGTCGTCTTCCCTAAAAGCACTATATTGTATTTCTTGGTATTGAGTTTTAACCATGACTTTGGCACCAAACATTTGCCTGTGTTAGACCCTTCTCTAGGGTGTTCTTTTCTTGGGAGAATTCAGTGACTACAAAGAAGCATTAAAGGCTAGAGACTCAGATAACAACACATTCCACATGCCAAAAAGGTTTATTACAAATACAGAATAAGCACTTTCATTTTTCTTAATGAAAACTTCATCAGATAAAAGGTTTAAAAAATGCCACTTTTAGTACAGCCATCAACTTCAACCTACTATACCATGTGTCCACCAACCCCCCACTAAGTCTTAACTCATTTAAAGCTAAATACTACAATTTCTAAAAGGCATATATATTCACAATAAATAACAGCACACTTACAGTTTAAAAATAATATTGACTGCCATAAATAATGCAAATCTTATAACAACATTACATTTATCTTCCTAAAGCTTTCGACTTTAGTAGACAAGCTGTAGAAACTTGTTTGTTTAGTCATGGCCGTTATTCACAATTGATCATAACTACCAGTATAACTTATGTCTCTCAAGGTTTAAAGTCCATAGTCCACTCCTTTCATTGACAGTAACTTGTTTCAAAACTTTAAATTTAAAGCCATGACCCGGGTTCTCTTGAACATGTTTATAGAGAGCATTAGTCACTTTTTTTTTTTTTAGTTCTTATTTTGTATAGGTACTCATAGATTTTTGTCTTTAAATTTTTTTCAGTTTTTCTGATGTAGAAACTTGGGCATGACATACATAGTGCACAGTAAACCACTCCATTTAAATTACAGTTAAATTTTGTTTATCTAACTTAACCACAAATGTATTCAATATTAACTTATCACAAACAAGAATGTGTTTACAATAAGCACAGCATCCACATTTTTTTCATTCCACTGTTTTCTTTTCCCAACATCTTATTCCCTTCAAATATAGCTTTAAGATTCCTACCTCTTTTATGTACAATGTTAGGTTTTTCACCCACATAATCTCTTTATTTGTTTCTCATTTTTAATAGGCACCATTTCTTCTCCAAAATGTATTGGATTGTGTTAAATTTTAATAAATGCATTTTTAAATTTAACATCTATTTCTTTAGTGTTAGCTTCATTATTGTTCATAGTACTATCTACCAAACTGTTATCTGAAATGGTTGTCTCATTTAATGTTTTACCCAAAATAGGGACAAACTGTTTTTGTTCATGTTTGTTTATGACTTCCATCATCAGATTGTCAATACATTTTGTTGGATAGCCATATTTCTTAAACATGTCCCTTAGCAAAAAACATCTGTCCCAAAATGTTTCATCTAGTGTAGTCATTCGGGCAGCCTGAACAAACTGCCCGTTAACTACAGCTTTCTGTTGGTTTAGTGGGTGTGCACTGGAAAAGTGCAGGAAACTATTGGAGTATGTTGGATTTGTATGGATTTTAGACAAAAATCTCTTGTAAGATAGTATCTTTGGTTAATCATATATCTATGTAGGCAATGTGTGTCTCATGGGTTTCATAAGTGAATTAAAAAAAATAGTAGTTTCACTGATGTATTCTAGGAAAAGAGGGATTTTGTTTTTCTCATTATCCCATAAGATGAAGATGTCATCCGTAAAACCTGTATAAAGAAGGTATGATCCAAAAAACTCAGAGTTAAATAAATATTGGTTCTCCCATTGGATCATAACTATATTGGCAAATAGTGCCCACATGCAGAACCCATGGCCATACCTTTTTGTTGTAAAAATATTTCTATTACAAATATAATATAATTATTTTTCAAAACAGTTTCTAAAAGATTTTCATAGAGATTAATGTAGTCGTGTGTGATGCCTTTCTCAAGTAAAAAGTCAGTAAACCATTCTACCCTCACCTGGTGTAGGATGATGGGTCTATATCACTTTGTCAAATGACAGATCACCAAACTGCCATTCGTCGAGCCCCTAATTATTGAAGCCGCTAATCACCAAACACAATTTTCAGTGAAATGTTTCCTAGGGTAAACCAAAAATCCAACAATAAGCCACCCTAACACCTGTAAAAAAAAAATAATAAAATTTAAAACCTGTCCAGGTGGGGGGCTTCACCTTCCACACCCCATGTGGGGGCTGCACCCCCCAACTAAATATACCAATTCCAAGATTGCACTACAGTGGGGAAAAAGGCAAATTCCAGATGGTGGCCAACCATTGGTTGGCCCTAGGAAGATTTTCACTGAAAACTCATTTTGGAGATTAACGGCTTTGATAATTAAGGGTTCGACGAATGGCAGTTCAATGGTCTGTCATTCAACAAAGTAGTATAGATCTGTGGGATGACAGTATACAAGTCCTTAACATTTATTGTATAGTAGACTCCCTCTTATCAGGTGTCGCTTGGACCAAACCTTAGGCTGGATAAACAAATGGTTAATCAGAAAATGCATACAAAACAGCATTTATAGGTTATAAATCAGCTAGAATAACATGATTTGTGTTGGAATGCATTTTTCTAATGAATATAAAGTCTAAAACTCAAATATCTGCTGTTATTTAGCCCAGAAGAGGCAGAAGTCTTGTTCTTCTGTTGTCTTTTGCTAGGGCTACAGCAGAAATTTGATAGCCGGTTAAAGAGAGGCCGGATAAGAGGGAGTCAAGTGTAATACATATATATGAATCTTTATATAGTAAGTTGTTGATTTTCTGTAAAAAATCCTAGGAATCATGGCAAACATGATTCTCCTAGCATACTAAACCTTTTAGAATTTCACCAGCGGATGAGTAATTGATCCCTGAGCATCCACTATAGGGTGTATGGGTGGTTCTGCAACATTTTTATGTATTTTGGGGACTCAAAAAAGATTCAAATAGTTGTAGTCATCAATGATTTGTTGCTCTATAAATACATCTTCTAGGTTACTTCTAATTGTTTGTATGCAACATTATATTCATTCAAAGATACATGTTCTTGAGTGTCTTCAAATACATGCTGTTTCATCTTCTTAGAATAATCACAACTGTCCATTATTACTACCCCCCCCCCAAACAGGCTTCATGATTCTTATATTACAATTGTTCTTACATTTTTGTAATCAGCTCATTCCGTCATTAGGTATGTTGAAAATGTTGTTCCTTACCTTATAATTGTTATATTCTGAATATCCATTTCACATATGTTTTTAAAGCATTGAAGTACAGGATGGATGGGGGGTGGGATTAAAGGTACTGGATACTCTCAATGGATTCCTGACAGTGTTAAAGCTCTGGAACATTACGTTGAAATTCAGTTTCCTTACAAATTGTTTTTAATCCATGAGTGTGTCTGCAATGTCTGTATATCTATTGGAGACAAACGATAAGCCACGGGAAAGCAAATTCCCACAACACTCATCTATGTCACATGATAAAAAATTGTACACCTGGAAATCACCACTATTGTTTTTTATAATGGTACAAGACAGCAAATCAAATTGTGCATGGTTATTAACTTGCTTTACTACCAGTTGTTGTCTATCTGCATTTGGGTCTGTCCTCTGAAGCCTGCTGTCTGTGATTGTGTCCCGCCACTCTGTGGGGGCTTGGTGTAATTCGCGGCCTTCCAATGGTTTCTCTGGTTCTGCTGTCTGTCTCTAATTCTCTTCAATCTCCTCAATGGTGGATATTCTACAGTGTCTAAAAAATTGTACTGATGATGGTTAAATTTTACATAACGCTCATTATCTGCAAGTTCATCTTATTCCAAGTTACGGTGGTTGTTTACACTAAATCTGATTCCCCATGTTTGAGAAGAAGGTGGAAGAGGATAAGCTTTTTTATTCCCATATTCTTGTCTATCTGATTCCAGTTTTTTTTTTATTTTTCAGTTCCGAATAGTGTGTATTTCTTCATCAGTGCTCCTAAAAATATGAACCTGCTCAAATTTGTATTGGTCATATTGTAAATCATGGGTAATTAGGTTGTCCAGATAGTTAGTGTCTCAGATAAGATCTTCACTCAAGTTTATATTATGCTTCACGAGCAGGTTCATGTATTCACACCCATGTCTGTCAAAGAGTGCGAGGAGTTCCTTATGTAACGGGGAATCGGTGATTAGCTCAGCTGGGAACCACCACATACAAAGTCCTTTGGGAACCACATTCATGTTTATACATTCTGAAAAATAAGCATTTTCAAGCTGAAACTTTTTTTATTTTTAAGAGTTTGTAGTCACATTTTTCAAATCTTTCTTCCAAAATGGTACTTCCTGTTTGCACTTCACACAGACCAGTATTTGAACATAACCAGTTATTAAGAACATGGGAACTGTTAGTATAGTTCATACAGCCTATTTGTAATATGTTTGATCCAATAGCAACATTGTTCATGACATTACCTACACATGGGTGAAACATACCGTTTGTCCTGTTTGGTTGGTCTGAGCTGCATTCAGCTCTGTGGAATTGGCTAAGTCCAGGTTCATTCTCCAAATTTCCCTGGCATCTCTTGGCAGTATATACGTTGATGTTATGTCATCCACATGTTAGGTCAGTTGTTGAATCAGGAGTTTTAAATTCCCAATGGATTGTTGCAAATCATGTGTGTTAAGTTCTGGATATAGACCTTGTGTAGAAAGACCAGGCTGAGTCCCTGTAACCATAATGGATGCAAAACAAACAAGATAATCTTTAAAAACAGGCAGGCAAGCCAAAGTACCACTAAGAAGCATTAAGGCTAGAGACTCAGATAACATCACATTCCACATTCCAAATAGTTTTATTTTCTCTCATTACTATTGGGAATAACATGACTGGGCTTGTAAAGATTCTAGGGCTACTAGCCTTGTAACCTCCTATGTACCTGTCAGGAACCTTGCTGTAGCTCTTGTGTGGTTGTCTTTCACCTACTTTTCCATTTTTTTCGCATTCTTTACTTTGTGTATTATTAATTATTTGGATAGACCTTAGTTCTCCTTTTTCCTATACCTTTCTTTTTTACATGAATCCCATATGTCTATATTCTATGTGCTGTGGAATTCCTTTACATATATTTCCCCATATCACTTGTCCACGTGTCTCTTGTGGCCACTGGTACTTCCATGTGCATCATTCCATCCTTTTCTTGCTGGCCAGTCTATCTGTCCTCTTTGTTTCATCTTCACCCCAGTTTTTGTGCTGTCCAGAACCAATTACACATTATTCTTAATTGATGGTTCCTTACTTCATGAATTTTCAACATTCATACTGCTATCTTCCTTACTTCCTTCTATTTCTTTTATTTGTGAGCGCCATCCTTCCACACTAGTGCTTTGGTATCTTTTTTATTCATGCCCTGTCTCCAGTGGCTCTTTGGATTTTTTGTATCTTTTCTTTGTTTCTCTGTACCCTGCATGGCACTTCCCATATTTTCCACCTTGTCTTTCTTCCTCCTCTTCTGCATTCTTCCTTACCGTATTTTATTCCTTTATCCCTTAGCAATATTTAAATACACCATTCTTACTTCAGCAGATAATACTGCATTGTCAACTCTTTTCTTGTTTTAAGTGCGCTGCTCCCCTACCATATCTATTTTTTGTTTGTTCCTCTCCTCCTTTATCCCACATTTTTTCCATACTTATCCTTGTATCATTCCAATTTGTCTCCATATCTCTTCTTCCCTATAACCTTCTTCTTTCCCTTCTACCTTGCGATATTTCTCCACATTTTCACTGTTACAGTTTTTGCTTCCTGGAAGAATAGCCATTCTACTTCCGTTCCCCGTTTCTTCTGTTCAGAACCCTCTCTTTTTCCTGTTCTATTATCCATTTCAGGATAGTGAAGGTGAAACCATACATAAGGATGTGTAGTACTCACCATCACCTTCGGTCTGAGAATTCTGACTGACCATTTTGGTATTCTACCTTTTCCACTTCCATTTTTCTTTACAGCTCCACTAGGTCAGCAGTCCCTAGGTCCTTCTGTAAGTTTCTTTGTACAAGGAAGGTTACAGGTGATATCATGAGACTTGTCAGGTTTATCCACCCTAGTACTCTGGAGGTATTTCTCCCTCCTCTCTTCAGTATCTCCATCACTTTCCCTCTCATGGCAACCAGGTTTCTTTTTAATGCTTCACCTGTGCTTATCGGGATTCATAGACATTTTGGGTACTTTGTTTTGTTAATTTATCCCGTGTCTCCTCTGCTTTACCATGGACAATTTTTAGAAATACTGTTTTATTTTTTGAATACTGTTTTATTTTTGTTGTATTTTAACCAAATTTTGTCTGAAATTTTACTATTATCTGTATAAAAAAAGACTTTTGGCTTTTCCTGGTTAGAGGGCACCACAGCAGAACTCTGGTCCACTCATGATTGGCAGTGGATTTTTATGGTGCCGAGTTGCCAGCCCGATACCCAACCTTCAACAAAGGCATGCCCATTCATGCTCGCACCTACCTGCATGTCTTTAATGTCACTTGACTGCAGGAAGGACATACAAACTCCACACAGAAGGTGCTCCAGCCAAGAATCGAACTGGAGAACCTCTTGCTGTGAGATGACAATGCTAACCACTGCACCACCGCAGCATGTTTTCTAACGACTGTTCTTTTGTTTCACAAATACTGTGCAGTTGTCTGCATTTAGTAAAATGTCTTCCTTTATCACTTTTTCTTCCTTTTTACCATTAATATACTCCTCACTTCCATTACTAGCTTGCTGTTGTTAATCTGAGTGGCTCTGCAGATAAGTGGAACCCCTGTTTTGTTCCTGTTTGCAGCCTGCTGATTACTTAACGTCTTCCGTTAGCAATCAGTTCTAGTTAAAGCTGTTTGTATATTGCCTACATTCAGTTTATGAATATGGCTCCTTTTACCATATCCTTTAACACTGTCCATAGGTTATTCACAAATTACTGTGTCAAAGGCCTTTTGTAGTCTGGATAAAGAGATTGCTTCCCTTCTCTTCTTTCTTTTCTTCCCGTGTCATAAAACTCACCAGCTCCTGTGATTTATTTTTTGCTTGCCTGTTCTTTATGAATGCATTCTGTCCAGTTTGTGTAGCATGCAAAATGATGTTATTAAGTTGATGTGCTAATACAGTGACCATAATTTTAATATTTATGATACTTTTCCTTTTCTCCTTGCTCTGTTAGTGTTTGTCATGTCTTTCCCCACCCATTTGTGATATTCCAGGTGACTTGTATCTAGGAGATCTGTTTTCCTGTCCTTAATTTGGGTAACTACTTTTTAACCCTTTCTTGTATGATTTCTACCCCTAGTGGGTATTGCTGTTCCACTGTACCTGATATTCTGGTTCTCTACTTTTTCTTGCCATATTATTTTGTTTTTCTTGATTCTGTGTTTTGTATGTTTGATGAGTTTTTTACTGTTTCCCAAATGTTCATATCATCCTCCACTTGTCTCCCTTCTACATCTCTTATTAATGTGATCTTGATTTTGCCCTTTCTGGATTTGAATTTCATCACAGTTATTATCCCACTGTTTCTATAACCTACCAAGCTTTCACTTTTATTGTTGTCCTGACTTTAGTCTCTAGCTCTGTCCTTATTACCTGTTCAGTTTAGTCTAACTCTCCTATACCCCCCAGTTCCTGATTTCCTTTGCATTTCTGTAAGTATGTCCTCCAGTATCTGTTCTTCCTTACTCGTCTTCCTCTTCCTTCTCTTCCCCTTCATCACCATAAGGTTCCCTCTCATAGCAGGATGCATGTCCCACCAGACAAAACTCCATGTTACCCTCTCTTGTCAAGCATTGTCCTTTATGCGCTTCTCCCGCTCTACCCTTCTCTTTCCTTCTCTCTTCATTTATCCCCGCTTGTTACTGCTTCACATTATTCTGATTTGTTTGTCTACCACATTCCTTCCATTTTTTTTTTTTTGCTCTTCCTGTAGTGTCAGTGTTACCTGACCTCTTCATACATCTTTGTTTTCCTGTGTTGGTTATTTTAGCCATATAATTTTACCATTGTATCTTTCTATTCTTTAAATTTCCTACCACAAACAAAGCAGCTAACCATGTTCTGGTATTTACAGTTCATTCATTTATCCCTTTGTGTGCCTGGTATTTACTTCCATCCTCCTTCCTTCAGGTGTATTCTACTCTACTGCAGTCTTGTTCATGGTTCACACATTTACCAGTCTTCTGTTTTAAGCACTCAGATATTTCCTTCAGTCTTATAGCTTTCCTTTTATTTTGCCAGCCCCACTTTCATTTTTAACATGTATGTGCGTTAGGCCCTGCAAGCCAGCATGTAAAACTCTACTGCCAATCATTAGCGGACCGGAGTTCCGCTGTGGCGACCCCTAACCGGGAAAAGCCGAAAGACACAAACAAACAGACCATAATCTAGACCCTTCTAGATATGCGCAGTTAACTGTGGCTGTGCCCTTTCAGTACTCAATCACTGATTAGAGTAGAAGGTTTTATATGAAAGGAAATTATAAATATTACAGTACTTCAACCTTCTTTTTCCCACCCACCTTCTCCATTGTGAGATTGCTGCTTGTTTTTTCTCTTCACCTTCACATCTTTTCTCATGCTCTTTGCTCTGCTTTTTTACTTCTTCCTTTCTGTCCAGATTGTTTAGCCCTTTCTACAGTGCATTAGTTTTCAAGCATACAGTTCATGTCCTTTGATTACATATTCCTTAATCTCCCTTCTCTCTTTGCCTTGTACTTTTTCTTTCCAGTGCAGATTTATTTACTTATTTTATATATTTTTTCTTCCTCTTGACCGATGACTATCAGTTAGCCATTTGTGACCTGCCTTCCATTCACCAGTCATTGTTTTTTGCTTAGTCTAACTCCTGCTATCCATCACAGCAGTCTTAGGTGTGTTGCCATGGTGCTGGGCTCAGATGTTCAGATATATGCACACTTATACATGCGCGCACGTGCAAACACACACACACACACACACACACACACACACACACACACACACACACACACACACACACACACACACGCATCCCTAAGCTGCATCTTCTTAACAGCTGTGCATCTTTAGTACTTGTGTGCTACCTTGCTATGACACCCAACCTTCAATAGGTGTCAGTGTTATCAGCATGTCAAAAGGCCATGCTGCTGTTTCCACCCCCATGACAGGTAAGACAACTGTGGCTGTTCACTCACATCACCCCCCCCCCCCATTTTCTTGAGAGGCTGAAACACAGATCAAACTCATGTCATCTGAGGCATAGTTATGGCTTTATCTCTGCAAAATGGAGCTGGTTGGCAAGACATAAACCTTGGGAGATCTACTTCCTGAGAGGTTTGCAAACTGATCTATACTGACTAACTTCAAGATCTCCCAGAAACTGCATCTTTTTGACTTTGCTTTAAGTGACCACTTTCTTGAATAGCATTTATTTCTACCACAGACCACATTAATTATTGTTAGGTTTTGTCATATTTTGCTATACTTTATTGTTCAAGTTTCAAGTGGTTAGGTTTCAGCACTTTAATAAATACATGTTTATTTTAAACAATAATTCATTTGACTTTAAATGTAACCACTCTCAAAGTAGAAATCAGTAAAAAAATGCATCTTAAATTACATCTGGAAATCTATTTCAATGTAAATTATCGACTAAGTATCTAATAGTTAAACATTTTTTATTTAAATACGTTACTATATTTGGCCATATTTACTTGTAACCTACTGTTCGCAATGCATTTGTTCTTAACTCACTCCAGCCTATAGTGCTTTTTAATATACCTCCATTTAACATACATAGCTCCTTAGGGCATCCTGATATTTTTTCTATATTTGGGGGCTGGCTTCCCTAACATATCAATTTTCCTATTAATAATAGGAGCCAAAGAAAAGACAAGGTATGAGTAACAAAATGACATTAAATACATTATTGTAGGATGCCCTTGAGTAGTGATAGTAATCAATGTATCACTTATTAATATTGTATTTGTCATTTTTTCATAACTGGGAAAGATGCATTTTATATTGAAGAGTGTGGTGTGAAATCACATGGTGGGAAGCTGAAAAACACATTGTCACTTTCAATGTATATTCATTATCCTGAAAATATTACTCATGATTATGAATATATCCAATACTTTAATATGTATTTCCGTTTCCAGAACCAAGAGTCTTAATTGCACAGCATCATGCTACTGCTGATGTTGAACACAAATGCCACTAATACTTTCACTGTTAGTGACAGAAAAGGAGAGCAGAAATTGATAAATATTTACTGAATAAAAATGTGTAGTTATAATGATTATCTTTTCAATATAATCATTTGTGTTGTCTCAAAAACCACCACTTTTTGGAGGACAGTTAAATTCTGAGCTAAAATTACACTAAAAAGCTGGGACTTTATATCTAATGTACCTCAAAGCTTATCCTTTTCAATGCCTTGTGAAAGTTACCTTATATTTCCCAAAAGTTCTCTTTCTAATTTTGACACTTCTACTTCTTTAAGAAGGTTACTTTGATTACCTTACACAATTTTGCATGGAAAATATATTGCTTGATATCTTCATGGTCTACATGCTTTGAATTTTCAAACCACATTTATGGGTAAGGACTAAGTTAGCTGTCCTTGTGAGCCATATTAAGCCTATCCAGTTTCCTTTTTGGCACTTGAATTAACCTATCCTGCTTGGTGTTAAATTGACCTTAACTATTCTATGGTCAATAATTATATATTAGTGGGAATAACTGGGATCATACCATAGATAATTTGAGGGGACCAGTGTATGGAGGAAGGCATTTAGGAGATGGCTCTGTTCATTAGCAGAACTAAGGGCATTTCTGGTGTAAATTTCCTGTTTTCCATCTGTAGATCCAACTTGCACTTGAATATGGACAGGGATGAGCTTTGTTTTACTAGGATGTGGAGTCCTTCCAAAACAGTGGTATTCTCTACAAGACAAATCTATCCATCCAAACCATTCTGTTGATGTTGCAAAAGAGGTTTAGATCCCTAGAGCAAGTATTTCTTATACAATTTGACCTGCTGATGTACAGTAAACCTGTAAGTACTGATCCAGAGGATGCTTTGTATGCCAGACATGAGTCACCTCTTAGCATTCTGTAGGATACCAAGTATAGTGACAGGTCATGTATCCACTGAGTTGGTCTATGCAGGACATAATTGTTTAGGCCTTGTATCCTTTTGCTAATGTATCCTTGTGGGAGTTCTGTTTGTTGTATATGTCTGGATAGTTACATGCTGAAGAGGGCATTATATTTAATAATTGGCCTCATGAGGACAGAGTAAAGGGGAACAATGACATCCCTAGATCTAGATGTAATCCCTTTGTTTATAAGCTGTGCAATATAGAAGAATCTTCTTTCAACAATGGCACATGTTGGTCAAAAGTTGGGTTACTGTCCACAAAAGTTCCCAAATATTAATCAACTGGGTCAACTCTTAGGGGTGCATTGTTAAGGTGACAGTTCCCTGGACAAGATGAATAACAAAGGATATGATAATGCAGTTTCTGGCATTTAGTTTCAGTCCATGATTTTGACACCAGTTATTTATTTGGGACAAACCTTCCAGCAGGATGGCTAAGTAATTTGTTTGGTGCAAACCTTCCTGCAGGAAGGCTAAATGATTTGGGGATTCAATGACTGCTCCTAACTTGTAGTCATCTTCAAACTTAGTCAGAGTTCTTTGGTGTTGCTTTTACTTCAGGGAAGTAGATACCAAAGAAGTGAGAGATCTAACACAGAACTCTTGGGGACTCCACTGGTGATTGGTCTTCTCATGAGGTAACTTCCCTTGTTTTGATTTCCTGTATCTTATCTGTGAATTAGTTGGCAATCCATTGGGTGACATAGGGTTTATTCCCACTTTAGCTAGCTTTTCTTCTGTGGATGAGTGGCTTGTGTCAAAAGCTGTGGCCAGGTCAAAATATGCAGTGTGTGCCATTTTACCTTCATGTATTGCTTTGGTGACCTTTTCAAAAAAATCCACCAGGATAAGTAAACATAACCTGCCCTTGATAATTTCCAAACTGAGATGGGTTCAGTGTTTGGAGGTTCCCTATGTCCTTATTGATTAGTTCCATTATAAGTCTTTCCATGGCTTTGCAAATGAGGATGGTCAGACTTATAGGTCTGTAATTGCCTGGGTCTATGGAAGGTCCTCCCTTATCCGAGGGAATGATAGTAGCTGTTCTTCTCTTACTTGGTACAAAACCTGCATGAAGGTTGAAATTGAACAATGTTGTTGGGAAGGGTGGCTAAATCATGCTTCAGGTACTTACAATGCACCCTGGGATATTATCAGAACCCATCAGTGCAGTATTTTTTAGCTTTTGTTTGCAGTTTTAGGACTTGGTCTTGTGTTATACTTGGAGCTGAGTCAGTTGCAGGTATACCTTAAGGGACAGATGGAGGTGATAGAGGTGTAAAATTAGAGGATTAATCAACCAGGAGGTTAGCAATATCTTCAGCCTCAGGGTAGGTAATCCTGTTCACAATCAGCTCAGTGAAATGCAGCATTGTGCTTTTGAGATTATGAACATAACTGAAAATGGCCTTTTTGTTTTTCTTTGTTTAGAGTTGCAATTTTTAGCCTCAAATTTCGCTTTGGTGGATTTTTTAAGCTCCTGAGCTGTTTGTTTAATTCAGTGATTAGTGCTCTAGCATTCTGGGAATCAGTCTTCTTAATGTTGGTCAGCATTTTCCTCCATTTGTTGTAAAGTTTGTTGCTATTTTGGTTTTCCCATGTGGGTTTTTCCTTGGATTTGTGCAGTACTTGTTCCTATGGGGTACAACTGCACCTATGGAACTGTTTATATTCTAGTATAGTGCAGTGTAGTACACTGGGTTTGATGGGGATTTGAAGCTTGCCAATGTATCATTTAAGAGTAGGTACATTATATTTTTCTAAATTATAAAGGTACCTTGGGTTGCAAGGATCTCTGGTTTCAATTTTATTTTATAGGAGCTAAGGAGATAACTTCATGGAGAGATCTAACAAGTGACAAAGATACGCAAGGGATGATACAAGTTGTCCCCACATTAGAAAGGACAAGATCCAAGATGTTGTCCCCCCAGTTGCTACTCCATTTGTTCTAGGGTATTTTTATTGACAAAGTCTAGCAATCACTTTGCTTGTGCACTAGTGGTGGTCATAGTGGTGTAGGTTTCCCAGTCTATAAATGGATAAGTTCAATTACCTTAAAAAATGATACTGGGTTTAATACTGAGCAATTCTAGTTCCTGCTGATAAGCATTATGGTTTTCTTAGGTCATAGAGAGAGTTGTATAGCTGGCTAATACATTCTACAGGACCTTTCTGAAGGTTATTTGGACATGAAGAAGTTCTAGTTCATCATGCTATTTTACCAGCCTTGATATGAGACTCTTCTGGATGAAGACTGAGAAACCGCCACTTTTTTTGCCTTGATGATCAGTAGATGGTCTAAATGTGTGGAAGGCATTATAGTGCTGCACTGCAGAAGTGCTCATCATTGTTTTAAATTATATCTCAGTTACTACTCGGACATCAATGTTCTCCAGAGTAAGAAGGACTTGTAGAGCAAAGAATTTCCTGTTTAGACTTCTAGCATTAATCAGTAACACCTCCGTATTTTCCTTTACTTGTTTTGTTGGCGAGTTTATCAGGTTGGCATTGCCTAAAAAGGTACTATGCTGGTGGACAGTGCCTTTGCCAATAATCAAAACCATAGAGGAGACAGATGCAGGCCACCCCTTGGTGAAACAACATGGTCTGTCAGTCATATTCTCCCAGGCTGACAAATATTGGACCCCTTTCAAATGACACTAAAAACTAAGCCAGTTATTGAAGTCTATTATTTTTTGATCATTTTGCAGCATCATTGTTGGAGAAGGTAGAATTCTAGGCTCATACCTGCCTTGGACATGGTCTGATAGCTCCATCATGTATATTGTCCAAGGAAGTACACCTCAAGTCATTGACACTCTCTTGAACTATGACAGAGTCATATTGGTACTTGTTGTTGAAGGACTTAAATGCATGCCTAATTTGATGGATCCTGGAACCAGACAAACAATTAACCATCACTCTTTCCTTACTCAGCATGGTGCATGATAAAAGGTGAATCTGTATGTCGTACAGTGGAGTCACCTATGACACGAATGTTTGTTATACTTATTGTTTTTATTCTCTTTATTTGTGATCAGTGTACTCTGCTAGGCTGTATTGGCTCTTGTAAAGTGCTTAAATGGTTCTCACATGTTCTCCATCCTTTCTTTCTATAAGTCTGTAGATATTTAATTCTTTTACTGTCTCTTTTTGTATTTGCTCTGGTGTTAACAGGGCACAGATGTGGTGCTCTTCTTCCATGTGCCTTTACATTGCTCATGAGACTGTGAAGATGAAATCACCAAAACTGTTCATAGCACTGTATAATAAGTTCACCTAATTAATGGCTTATAGTTTGGAAAAACAACTTTATATATTCTTTTAATAATGTCTGCTCTAAAATATCTTAAAATCCCACTAGAGTTCCTTCTTAATTTCTTACGCCTTGGTTTTCTTAACCAAAATTAATATAACCATGACTCTGTTGTATATTTTTCCACTTTTATTGTTGCTGTTCCTTCTCCTCAGCTGCATATTTTTTCTTGAGTTTTGTTACTAGATGCATTGCTTTATATTTTTGCATTGATTTTAAACAAATATAATCTAGTTCACTACTCCAACCCAACTATGACACTTCAACATTCTTATGCTTTGTCATTTATGATAGTCTTGTTGTATGTCTCTGCAGCATCAGGAAAAATGCATACTTTTCCATTAAACACTCATAAATAATAAGTTCCACTACAAGTACTACAAAGTACTACAAGTATAAGTAGCACTACAGTAGTATCATAAGCACCACTCATAAATATACTGCAAAAGACTGGACACAGCAGATTTTGCACTGGTAGCTGTGCTTCCTTCTTGTGTCTGTTGTTTATTTATTGATTTATTTATTTGATTGCTTATATTTGTTAACTGGGGTAGTGCACTAATCAGTGCTGACCAATTTCATGCTCAGCCCAGGTGAAATACAAAACATTTCATAAAAAAAAAATACTAAAATTGAAAGCAATTAATATTGCACTTTCTGTTATATTTTTCCAGTCAGTGTTCTACTAAAGCTGTTATGTGGCAGAATTCACGTCAAGGCTTCTAATTCATTCACTTCCCTGTGAATGATAAAATGTCTAATCTCTTGTAGACAGTTAAGTATATCTTTTACACAGTGCATGCAATAGGGTTGGCAGGAATGAGTCCAAGTTTCTAGAAATGCTGTTTGTTTCAGAGCAGTTTACCGTATGGCAAACAATGGTCGAGTCAGTCAAATTTCCACAGTAACATGATAGCCAGTTTTTTCTAGCAGATATAACAACAGAATCATCTCCATAAAGATTACACACTGGCAAATCTGTTTTGCCAATATCAGCTAATCTGCAAAGAGTGAGGTAGGCATGATGGAGTAACATGAGTTGCTGGTATATGACGTTTTTTCCCAGTCTGTTTAAGTATTGTTTTTCTTTTATAAATAAATATTTTTTAATGAAAACCATCAATAGTTCATTGAGTGGATGTCAGAATAATAGTAAAAATTTATAGCTGAGTTATATGGAAAAAAAAGATAATGGTTCTTCCTGGGATATCCATCTACGAAGATAACAAGCTGTACTCTCCCAAAACTGCAGACATTTTATTACTTCATTTCCTATTAAATTCAGTAGTAGAATGACACTTATTATGAGGTGTCATAAATGTAGTAATCTGTCACAGAAACTAAAATATACCTATTAACAGTGGATGAAAGTTTTTATCCCTTATCGTCAGGAAATTTACAGGCTTGAGTTGTTCATTGTTAATAATAATGTATGGGTTATCTGCAAGTAGTTAAAATTATTTGAATAGCCCCATTGCTTTATCAAATTTTTGGCATTCAAAATTAATAGTTAACTGTTACCACTAACTTTATCAACCTAAGAATGCTCCAAACCTGTGAACCCGGTGTCTGTTGTTGACCATGAGGTTTATTGCCTGACTGTAAATGATTAGTGGTTTTATTGCTCTGCTTTGTGTATTATCATGAATACAGTGTGTCAGTGTAGTTACGTAGCTGTTATTTTTTTTTTTATTTCAAAAGTGAGACTTTATTTTTTTATTTTTAATGTGGGCTGCCTATGAATACTGTAAAATGCAATGTTGCTTTAGACTTCCTCTGTACTTTACTTTTACAGTTTTAGTCTGCATAATCTGCTAACTTGCCAATAAAAGTTAGAAGATTTAATATCAAAACTCTGCTTTTGGTTAAATCCTAAATGAATTGCACAGATACCAAAACTGCTGTATCTAAGTGCTCAGTTAATATGTTAATAATGCATTTATTTCTGTCATGCCAGATAGTTTGCTTCTACTATAAATGGACAAAAGCAAATATACTGATGATCTTAATCCATGAACTGTATTTGGGGAGGAAAAAAACACCTATACCCCTCAAACTAAAATATATACAAACTCTACCATCACACTGACTCAAAGAAGGAGACAATTTCACCAAAAAGGGCATCCCTGCTGGCACAACTCATTGCCAGTGAACTGTAGTCGTCTGTGGGTTGAACCTTGGGCTACTGAAGTTCAAGCATTCAGTTTCTCCACCAGTAGGGTAATGGAATAGCTTTAGTTATAATGATAGAGAAGTGATGAAGTTAATTACATGTCAGTCTGTGATAAGCGCTTAGTGCTATAGTCTGTGATGTTGGCGTGCATACATGATAAACTAGTATAAAGTATTACACTTAGGAAACTCAGACTCAACAAAAAAAAAAAATGGTTCTTAACTTGGTTCCATTTAAGGACAGATGCATGTAAAGTATCTCATTCCTACTTTTTAAATCAAAAATAGCTATCAGCAGAGTTGCATTTCACAGAACAATTCATCCTGTCCTTAAATGGTGAATTGTAATATATAAAAAAAATCACTTACTGCGACTCATATTTAAGATCACCGCCACATATCTTTGTTTAATGTGTGCTGTTCCTTTGTGTAATGCATTCTGTATGATGTTCAATGTGTTATTTATTTATGAAGCTTGTTTAGCTGTCTGCTCTAATATATATATACTAGTCAGAGTAGTCTGCTACTAATAAATGTTAATAAATTAAGTAAGTAATTGACTAGCTTTTACACAGAAATTACACTGGAACATGAAACAGATATTTCCTGATATTTCCTCTTATTTTCTGGCTGGGACTCCTGTCATGTTTTATTTTTTTCTTGTCTTGCACTGGTACTATGATTCATTGCCCATTTCACTTCCAATTCACAACACCTGAACACGGAGTAAAAACAAGGAATTTGTCTGCTCAGTATGAATGCCCTTTTTCTCTGTGTTCCATGAATAAGAATGAATTTTTATCTTCAGTGTTTTGGCCTTTTTCTGGCCTGCAGTTTCGGTTTATACGGAATAGTGTTTGTTGGTAATGGAGATATTTTTAGATATGCATTAAGAAAATCTATTTCCAGCTCAGTTGGAGATGTGCTCCCAAGGGGTAATGTGTACTGGACTTATGAGTCAGGGTTTGCTTCTTAGTTTTTGAGATAATTTCTTGTTATTATGTGTCACAAGCAGACATTTCAACAAATCACGCTGTCATGCATCAAATGCTTACATTGAAAATGCTTAGTATTTGGGTAGGAGAGCTCAGTTTGTAATGTCACAGAATGCGTCAGGGATCTCCTTTTCATACATATTGTGTTTTACACTGCTTGGGTAGCAAATTCATAATTGTATGCTTTGCTTTCAGCGGGGGGAATAAATCTGTAGCTGTGCTACTAAGCAAAATGTCAGGGTTACTTGTAACTAGAAATTATGGCCAGAAGGAAAACTTTAAATGAAAACAGTCTGTCAAAACTGAGAAATAATTTATTTGTATTTTAACCATCACATTAAAAGATATCCGTCTTAGCAAAACTGTCCAGATACTGAAAAAAAAATAAATAAATAAATAAAATAAAATGCTAACAAATATTGAACAGTTTGAGATGCCATCTGGAAAAACTGGCTCTATATGACAATATTGACTTTTCAGAAAGTCAAATGTTATATGGTTGAGACCATATGTTCGACTTTCCAAAATGACAAAAATCTGTTTTTGGAGGGGCTGCACTCCCTATACCCTCTGCAAATTATATATATCAACTCCACAAATGCTTTGTTTTTTTTCAGAAAGTAGAACATATGTTCTCTGCCATATGAAGTTCAACTTTCTGAAGAACTGATTATCTGAAGGGGACCTGAAAAAAAGGGTGTATATGACAACACTCATATTTTGGAAAGTTGAACATCCTATGGTCGAGATCATGTTTGACTTTCTGAAACGTCTAAAACAGCACAACTGCAAAAATCTACATTTTTGCATGGGGATGCACTCCCACACCCCCTGTAAAGTATATAAACCAACTCTGAGTTTGCACTACAGTGGGAAAAAAGGATAAATTCCCAAAGCCCCACTCTACCGCTATCGCCAAACAGATGCTTTGACTTTTCTGAAAGTCAAACATGGTCTCAACTATATGAAGTTTGACTTTCTAATGAGTTGATCAACTGAAGGGAACCTGTAAAAATGGATCTATATGACAGCATCACCGTCTTGGAAAGTCAAACATATGGTTTTGACTATATTAAGATCAACTTTCTAAAGAGTTGATTTTTGAAGGGGAACCCATAACAATTATAGGTATGTAATATGGCACTTTCCCAAAAATAAAAAATGTGAAGTGTGAGGATTGCATACCCTGATATATTGACTGTGTCTAGTAATAAGAAGTTGATACTTCAAATTTCTGAATTTCCAGTAAGATATAAATGGGAGTTCAAAGTTTATATGGACTTCTAAAGGTGATAGAGATGGTTGGAGTGTCACATTAATAAGTGCTGTCATACGTTGATAGGAAAGGTAATGGAGTTTAGATAAAACTTTCCAAAAAGGAGACAGGTCATGAATCAGATTTTTGGGCTTATAGGCAGGAGTTAGTTGTAGGCAATTCAGATAGAGACAGGTACCTCAGGCTGTATAAAATGAAGACCCACTTAAAAGTTAGTTACTGGTAACTTCTCTGGAAGTCACGAATACTGTGCATAATAATGATACCATTGCGATTTAGAAATATACAGTATGTAGCTAGAGAAAGCAGTATCTAACAGCAAGGCATATGAATGCTTCACAAAGGAGAGAAAATCAGAAAAGTCAGATGCAGGTGATAGAAAAATATGTGTGAAAAAGTGCAGCATATAACTTGTGCTAGATGTGTACCAAAGAAGTGAATACCAAATTAATATCGTAGGTCAAAGGTTACTGCCAGGTATTTAACAGATCTTTTCAATTACTGAAAATTAAAACTAGAACTGAAGAGCTGTTCCAGGCTATTATACCAGTAATAACAAAGTATTTCTAGTATCTTTTTGTATTTGGGAGAAACTTCATGTTCTCCTACAAGACCTCAGGCCTTATTTCTATCACCTTTCAGAAACGAAGTAGCAAATACAGAGCTTTTGTGTCTTTTCTAAATGTGGGTCTTAATTTCATGTAACATTTTATATCCCTACAGAATTTCTGGATCCCGTGGCTCTGCTCAACAGGGCAAAGCAAGTACGAGCGCCTGAAAATGATGTCAAGGAGTCATGAAAATGAAACTTGTTGTGCTCATGTTTGTCTTTCCAGTATTGCAGAGATTTTTACAGGGGCAAACATGATAAAGGAAAGGCCAGTCTGCTAGATTGTTTTTTAACTATTACAAACCCTCCATAAGCAGTCATTTGGCATTATTGCTAACTCATCACTATCTGCTTACCATTCGCAAAAGATCCCCCCTGCATGTTCAGAACCTTAATCTTACAAGGCATTGTGTGTCAATGAAGTATGCTACATTTGAGTTTGATGGCCTCACTGTTAATGGAAAACCAGATGTTATTCTAAGTAGATGTGATGTGTGCATTTATCATAGAAGATAAATAAACTGCATCAGTTCTGTTTTTAGTGTTTGAAACAGGTGATTAAATGTTTGTATACATATATCACAGAATATAAATGAAAAATATAGATACAAATTCCTGTAATTATGGTGATAAATGTCCAGTTTGTTTTTGTCTACACAACTAAAAATTGAAGAGGACTACTTAGGGAGTAAATGCTACATTATCCAGTCCACGTATATCAGGATGTAAGTCAGAATGTAACAACTTTTGTTGAGAGTGTTCATGATCGTATATGAGTACTTAATACATATGACTAGTCTGTAAAACAAAGGTGGTAAAAATGGAAATGAATTTTGTGCATATACTTTTGTCAGACTGCAGATAACCTCATCAACAGTATCTCAGTTACTCAATGCAACAGGATTTTTTTTTCTGAAGTGTGCTTCCTGAAATCAATCATAAATAAAATGTGGGCTGGTGCTATGCAGAATTAGAGCCATGTTTACAAGTAAAGCCATACTTAGGCTAAATGGTGCCCTGGGCAGTCCCCAGGCTGCCCCCATTGACCAAAGTTTAAGACCCTCCCCCAAAAACAAAGAACGGAAAAAGATATTTGAAAGTTAAAGAATGAAAAACAGATTGTAGCAGCAGCTCCTTGCTGCAGTTACTGGCAAGTAATGCTACTAAATACATTTATTTAAGGAGTTGTAATTTCAGTTGTAGGTTTTTAAATGTTTGCTACTTTGCCAGCATACTAATCTCCCCTTTTGTCCTTCTTCCGTTCACATTTCAGGCTAATAGTTTCAAATGTTTATCATCACTTGAATGTTGCTATTCATTTGCAATGCCTAACAGAAAACAATAGCAGTATCATCTCTTTCTCAGTGCCAAGATGATGTTCTTCTCTTCCCTGTTTCTCCCACTGCCTTCCTGATTTTAGTAATCTTCTCTAACAACGTTCCTTTTCTTATTTCATTATTCCTTGTTAAGCACCAGATAAAACATATATTTAGGCAATTAGAAAACATTTTGTGTATGTTTGTTCTGAAAATGTGGTTCTTTCAGGCACCATTTTTGTGGATGTCAAAGTGGTCCAGATATGTATCACGAGTGAATAACCCATTATCTGGTTGTTCTGGCTGTCCCAATATATTGTGTGTAGTGCAATCCGCATATAATAACAGTTTAAACAATCTGTTCAGGTATTCATTTTGTAATCGAGAAACTTAAGTTGTCCAAAAGGGACCCTTTGTAGCCATGATTTGGGCAAAAAAGCATGACAAGACACAATGAGGTCTACTGCAAGTGGCCACGTCCCAGGCGCTTGAAGACTTAGTTTCACTCAGGACTCAAGACTCACAACACACCAGGGACTTGAGTGTCTTGTAGCTCATGAGCTGCCATTCATGCTAGAACTTCATATTCAGCAGAGGTGCATCAGCCGTGCAGAAGGGGAAGAACCGCTATACCTCACTTAAACACATAAGCTGAATTTGAGCAAAGTAAATGCTGCAGCCACATGGAGGAGTGTAAGGGGATGAAAGCATAGATTAGGGTTTCAGGCAGTGCTCAGGGCTGGGATATGGATTTCAGGAGGTTAGCTTTAGGGAGTGGAGTAGAGTTTAGGCTTAGAGAGTGATCAGGCACTTTAAGTTTAGGGAGCAGGAGGAGAATTTTAGGTTTAGGGAGCAGTAGGCAAGTTTAGACTTATGGAGTGGTTGAGGAATTTATGTTTAGGCAGCAGGAGAGAAATTTAGTTTTAGGGCCTGGGAGTACACCATTAGGGTTAGAGAGCAAGTGGTGAATTTAGGTATAAGGAGGGGAGAGTGTACGTTTAGGTTCAGGAAGTAATCAGGAACTTTAGGCATAGAGAGCAGGAGGGGAGTGCTATTGTTATGGTTAGGGACCAGGTGGAAGTTTTAGGGTTAGAGTTAGGGCTTTTGTAGGGCTATGCAGTTCAGTAGAATTGCGTGGTGGAAGGGCTATGTAATTAACTAGGATTGGACTAGTGGGAGTTAGGGCACTTGCCATTTCGAGCAAGTAACAGTGTATACATGTATTTGCCAGCTACTAGCATTGAAAAGACATTTCCATGCAAAATTACATTTTATACATTATGCATTGTTATGGAGATAAATCTGCAGTTTATACAGAATGTGAGAAAATGGAATGACTCTGTCACAAAAGCAGTTTTATTTACCATTAGATCAGCATAGTGTTTTAAAGCATTTATATTTCAGTTACATTTCAGCCAGTGCTACATCTGAGGAAATTACTCTAATTTATGCCTTCATGTTGTACTAGCTTAATACCAATACAGAGTGAGTTAACACAAAATAAGTCCATGTGTTTCTTTTGGCCCTGATGATGTAGCAGCAAGACTATTACAAATAAATCGATTGAATAAAACATAACCCTTACTAGTGAAGTTAGTGACACATTGCTGGGAAACAGGTGTGGTACCTGACACTTGGAAGGCCTTCATTATTTCTCTAGTACAAAACTTTAGGACAGTGTATAATAGCTGAACTTACCTTAATAACTGGTGCGATCAAAGAGGAAAGATGACAACGTGCGTTAATTTCTTACAGAGAATACATTTTGGAGTGTTCATTATCATTGGTGACTGTCTACACCAGTGATCTACCTCACTTTTAATCACACTGTACCAAGAGCTAGCAGTAACTTGATTTTAGTTGATGAGGAATTACTTTAACTTCAATAAAACATTTTACTTAATAAATTACCCTTTATTACTAATTAAACAAATATTTTTCTGGATTGCTACATATTGCATATTGATTCCATAACTGGAAATACGACTACAGTTAGACTGATTTCCTACCACAACTGTGTAACCTGAGTTTGTTGTCCTGCAAACCTGAAAAGACTAACTCTGCCACCAAAAAGTTGAAATTGTCTTGAACACCTTTAAAGCATTTTTGCAGTATCACCCAACAGGAGAAGATTTCTACATGTTTACCACGCTTGATTATATGTACTAATTCTAAAGTCACTGTATTACACAACAGGGAGAATAGTCAGATTCTGCACCTTCAGAGTTAGAGTACAAATCCCCTAACTACAGAAATATCACCATCAACATGCCAAAGATTATTGTTATGATCCTTAGAATTATAGCATGTGCTTGATTTGCTGGGGAAACCTCAATGCGTGGAAGCCTAGTAAACTCTCAAGGTTCTGAGTTAGAACATTTTTTAAGACTATTATTAAGTGATATCCCTTTGAAACAAAATTAAAATGCGTTATTTTATATGTATATATATATATATCTTCTTCTTTTAGCTTTTTCTCAGTTAGGGTTCATCACAGCAGATCATCTGTCCGCTCATGATTGGCAGTGAAATTTTACGGTGTCGAGATGCCAGCCCGGCGCCCAACCTTCCACAGAAGGCACACACATGCACACACCTAGGCCCAATTTAGAGTGTCCAATTCACCTACTGCATGTACTGGAGCACCCGGAGGAAACCCACATGACCACAGGGAGGACATGCAGACTCTGCACAGAAAGCACCCCAGCTGAGAATCGAACCGGAGAACCTCTTGCTGTGAGGTGGCAATGCTAACTGCTGCACCACCGTGGCCGCCATATATATATATATATATATATATATATATATATATATATATATATATATATATATATATATATATATATATATATATATATATATGTATATGTATTTATACACAGACATATATATATATATATATATATATATATATATATATATATATATACATACATATATATATGTATATATATATATATATATATATATATATATATATATATATATATATATATATATATATATATATATATATATATATATATGTTTTGAACAGGTAAACCCATTGGACACAGTTATTGCTGTTCAGACTTCCTCACAAGCAAAAGGAGATGGAATGACTCAAACCATATACCCTTGTCTAGAACTCTTTAACAGCTCTCAGTTCTTTAATCCTCTGCACTAATTGCCAGACATAAAAGTCTACACAAATGGAATAATAACAAATACAACTATATTATCAGACTGTACAATTTATTTTTTCAGACAGCTCAAAACATATGTGGTTGTAAAAGAGGATAACATTTCAAACATCACACATAAAGGTGAATATTAAGCTAGTGTACCATAATCAGAAAAATAGTCTGTTCAAAATGAGCTTATATTTAATTTAATAAACTTTGAGGTGATTCATATTAGTGAGTTTATGAAGGAGTATATATATATATATATATATATATATATATATATATATATATATATAAGAGAGAGAGAGAGAGAGACATATATATGGGTCCCCTACACACGGTCGACATTCCATAATGTCGAAGACCATATGGCCGAGACCATATGAATGACATTTGAAATGCTGACCATGCGGAAATAGTATTTATGTACAGTGCGGAATGGAAAGATTTCCATTTCCACACTGTAGTGTGATCTCGGAGTTGGTATATTTAAGTTACGGGGGGGTCACACCCCACAGGGGGTGCAGGGGGGCATAGCAGTTAAAAAGTAAATTAATGTTTTGTGGGTTTTTTTTTTCATGTTTGAAATTTTAGGAGTCGAACATATGGTCTCGGCCATATGGGTTTCAGCTTTCTGAAATTTCGAACATGTATAGTAGACCCATATATACACACACACACACACACACACACACACACACACATATATATATATATATATATATATATATATATATATATATATAAATGAATACATACACACACCAGCAGTCTACACATAGATCCAGGAAGTAGGCCTTCATGCATTATGTATCAAATTGAATTGTCATGGCTTCTCAGCATCATTCTACAATTAAGTTGTGTATGAGAATACAAGTTGTGTTTTAAATGAAAAGATAACATCTGCAACAGGATTTCAGGTTGACTGTGTAAACAAAGGCATATTTGTGAGTTGGAATGCTCTTCCTCTATTGAAGTTGTTTCTGTTCTGTGGTATCTTTGCCTTTCATTTTTTCAGATGTCTGTAAAAAGCTATATCCATGTTTGTAATAGCTCTGGGCACCATAGACCTTTATAAAGCCTGTATTTGTGGTGCTGCTCTGCTAAGCCAAGTCTACTGTTCTGCCGTGATTTCTGCCACCATGACATCCATACATGTGAAAATATAAAAATGATAACAAAAGAAATTATTTTAATCATGATAAAGAAGTATTAGCTGATAGGTATACTCTGTTTTATTATTTTAAGCAGTCAGAAGTTGGTGTAGTTATATATGTCGTACAAAGGAAGAGAAGATTGCAGTTAAGAGAAAGTATCAATGTTATTTTTTTTACAAATAAATATATTAAAAAATGATTATCACAAATAGGTAGTACTCAAGAAAACATCAAATGTAAATCCTGCTTTTTCCATGAAAAATCTATAAAATCTGTCACAAGGAGGGAATGTACAAGAGGAAATAAATGTAAAATAGTAACAGTAAAGAAGAAAAGCTGAATGTTTAAGCGTAGACAAAATAAGAACAATGTCTATGGAATTTTGTAGTCTGTCAATACGTGAAACAGACTGACACACTGTAAATTAACAGTGGATGAAGTAGATAGCCAGATTAAAGAACTATCAAAAGTATTAAGAATAAGAAAAATAACTGGTTAATTGCTTTATGATTAGATGTATTTTGGTGTCATTCTGTTATGAATTCATACTGTATGAAATTGAATGCAAATATTCTGAGGAAGGATAATTTAGGATTTGATTTCAGGATGGTTATGCAGACCATTCCTTTATACAAGGACATTGCTTTTTTTCTGTTAAAAAGGATTTTGCTCTGTTGAATCTGTTTTGGCCTGTCATTTCCATAAATATGCATCTAAAAAGCTTCACTTGTCAGTGTAATGCTCTCAGTGCAAGTAGCATTCACTTGTTAAATCTCTTAACCTGTTATGACCATAATAAAGGACATAGATAAAATAACCAGGCACAAATATTCCAAATTAGGAACCCTTTTTAATTTTAGGCACAACTAACTTAGAAAGTATAGATAATTTGAGGACTTGATTATGCATATATGAGGGATAAGAAGTCTGCAACTGCAATGATATTCATTATCTGTGCTGCTCAACCACTTTTCTAAGAAACTAATGAGTTTCAGGAAGGGCAGACCATTTTTTTTTATTAAACAAGAAATGTTTTTATTAAATTATCACTTATGACATAGGCAATCATATGTTTATGTAAATGAAAACAAACCATATTGGCATAATTTTAGTTGCAAACATTATACATTAGTTAAAATCTATCCAGTCACTGTCAGTCAAAAATTACATAGTTCATTCATATCCTGCCTTCTTTTAAACCTTGTTCCTTATTTGCGTGTATTGTTCCCACAATTTCCATTTTTTTCTATGTAATTTACTCCCACCCTTTTCTAAAGATCCAGCTTCCAGTTGTTTTATCTCTGTTACTATAGTCACTACTTCTAGTACAGTTGGTTTAGACTTTGATCTCCATTTTCTATTAATTGTATTTTTGACAGACACCATAATTATATCCAGCAAAGCCTTACTATGTCTTGGCAATTACAGTTCTGTATCAGAGCTCAAAAAATAATTTCTTTAGTCATACCTATTTGCTCACTGAGTAGTCATACCTATTTGCTCACTGAGTACTTCTGATAGAGTTGTCTGCAGGGAATTTTTAAAGTCTGCCAACTCATTACACTCCAAGAAAATACTTTCCCATTTATCTCTTTCTTCCCTATCACACCTCCAACATCCGCTATCTACCTGAGGAAAAAGTATTTTTTACTTGGAGTAAAAAATACCTATTTTAACACTTCCAGGTAGAGCAAATTTTTGAGACAAAGCCAGGAACATCACTTACAATCAGTGACAGGTAGAAGGTGTGTTTGTCTTTGTTTGTGAGTCTGTTTTGGTAAACCAGACATAGTAACCTGCAATGATTTGACTACCTTCATATCAAGTGACATAGTAGATACCTCCTTCCAGATACTGCACACTATAGCCGCACATCCTTACCTAGTTCCATTTCACCCAAAGATATGAGGATTCACAGTATAAATGAAGGGGAAAGGTACGGACAGTACCACACATCTAATAAGTCAGGAAAAACAAGTTGCAAATGTGGGAGGGAGGTGCTTGTTATTAAAAGGAAGTTGAAGTCTTATGGGATAGCTTAACTCCACTCCTCACATTTTATTTTAGTGTTAGCTTAAATATGGCAATTATTCTAGATGAATGGAAGAAAGTTTGTATTGTAGCTATTTATGATAGCATATGCAGCTAGATAAAGTTTTTAATTCCTAAAGACCACTGAACCTTTTTTATTTATTCAGCTTTGATTATGGAATATTCTGTATGAACATTTATCAGATTCTTTCCATAAAAGCAAAAACATTCGTGACCTCACAGTATATATTTAGGAAGGGTATACCCAGACTTACAGATTTATATTTTTGAGGTATACACTTTCTAGACATATAGATGCTATTGTTCAAGTAAGCACTGATGCTAGCCATGTGACTAACAGCAATCTTTTGAGGAAGCTAATTTAGCAATAGGGCAGTACAGTGGTGCAGCGGATAGCATTGTTGCTTCATGACAAGAGGTTCCCTGGTTCGAATGCCTTCTGTGTGGAGTCTGCATGTCTCCCCTAGGTTTGCATGGGTTTACTCTAGGTGCTTCTGTTTCCTAATACATTCCAAAGACATGTAGTAGATGGATTTAACACTGTAAATTGGTCATAGGTGTGAATGTGAGTGTGTGGTGGGAAAGAACTACAGTGGCAGGACTAACCACCCATTGGTATGAACCTTGGCTGTAGATAATTTTTAGTGTTAAAGTGACATTCCAACCTCATGGGCAAAAATGGGAAAAAGGCATTGTAGATGGATGGATGAAATGATTTAGCAATAGACTCTTCCTGAGTGCTGTATAGACATCTAGGTGCTGGAAAGGAAACATGTTTTCAGACACAGCCTGTATGGGAGCAATAAAATCTAGTTAAATGGGTCTTCAAGGATTCCATTTTAACTCACTGCTACTTAGCTTTTAGTTGTATGTTACAACTTTTCCTGACGAGATTGGAAGTTTGCAGATGACATCAAGCTGGCGAGGATAATAAGCTAGAACAAAGATTCTAATATACTACAACAAGGATTAAATAAGGTAAAGCAGAATAAATAAACTGCTAGTTAGTAAGAAAAGTCAGCATATACTCCCAGTCCATTTAAACTATCCCCATATTTTTTATATAAATAATAACTCAGAAAATTTGATGACAATGTGATTTAAGGATATGATTTGATGTTGCATAAAGTGTTATCTGTTTATAAAGACACCGTAGTAAGATAGTAAGACAGCTGGGACTGTAAGGGTATTGTGTAGTATGTCTTACAGCACAGTTCCAGTTAGTATGTTTCCTATAAAGTCAGGCATCCTCCTGTGCCATGTTTTGTCAATCACTGGAATCTGAGTAGAATTTCACTAACTGAGGGTGGAGAGGAGATCCAGAAGACGTGAAAATAAATGTACATGTTCTTTTGTCTGAACTACAATATGGGATATGACATGAGGAACTAGAGCTTTAAAAGAAGTCCTACACGAGAGAAACAAAGGGTTATTGCTAACTTGCAAGGCAAACTAAAACTGAATATATCTCAAACTGCTTGTTAATAAGGAATGGGAAATTACAGTTTCATGCATGTAGGATGTAATTTAAAAGATGCAAATGCTTTGATATGTGGGGACGAGCTGATATGCTCAGTGTGAGTTTCCAGCATCAAATGAGCTTCCATGCCACATAAATGAATTTAGAACTGCTGACAATTTTAAACAATTTAATGACTTCTGCTGTGAGAGGAAACATAAAATGTTATACAGTGTAAATGGATAAACAGAAACTAGGTTTATGAAATATGCTTGTATTCTTTGCCATGTTATTTTGTACATGTGCAAAAATTAGTCAGATTTTTAAACATATAAACTGTTCTTAGCAGCAGTTCAACACTTAGTTGCATAATGTGTTTCAATTTTAACTAAGTGAAGTTCATTTATTATTACAATTTATCTTATTGTCACTTTTACTTAAATGATTGTTTGTATTAATGAAAGTAATAAAGTAATTTAAAAATGTATATTTCTACCCCAAACATTATGTTACATTAATAGTTTTCTTGCTGATCTTATCAACAGGCAGTTTGCAAAGCCATTACAAGTCTGTTTTCGTCTTTTAGAGGATGAGATGGGGAAATGAAATGATAACATACTGTTTCATTATGTTTCTTAAACTAGGATTCATATAATTTATTGCAATTCATTGCAGTAAGGTTTCACCAGAGTAGTATAATTAAGGAGAGGGGTGTGATGAGATTCTTTGGGTCTGCTCTCTGCATAAAAAGTGTTTTTGATTATCCTTTTCATTCTATTGTGATCAGCACATCTTTCAAATAGTTATGTTCTTAAAATATATATTAGATGGACCATAATGGATCTGTTTATTGCACATAAGTGAATCAATGTAATTTTTTTTTTGAAACTGTGATATTTCAAGGGACATCTGTTGTATGATCACTTTCCACTATTTAAATACATTTTTGTTAAAAGCTGTCTTCAGTGTTATTTTGTTGATGCAGAAGCTTACAGAAAACTACAAGTACTTCTACAGTATATTCACAAAGACACTGGGCCAGATTTAGAAAGGTTACTGTGAGGTGTACACCCTGCATATACCTCACTGTAACCATTTCCGATTTAGAGATGGACCTATCATAATGCTGGAACATGAAGATGTGCAGCATAGTGGTGGGTGATCTGTACAACCTACCGTAAATGCTAATGAGGCATTCCTAGGGAGGGGTCTGTGCTATTAGCTGTCCTCCATAAATGCCTGTGGTAAAGTATTTATACTGTGTAAGGAATACTGACCACCCCTGTAAATGAACACAGCAAAAGGCTTGTGTTCACCTTCTCATATTAGAGGCAAGTATCAGGGAGTTTAGCAGATGGGTAGTGTTTTTTGTGTGTGTGTGTGTGTGTGTGTGTGTGTGTGTGTGTGTGTGTGTGTGTGTGTGTGTGTGTGTGTGTGTGTGTATATAAGTGTGGAGCTGCATGTGTGAGTTTATGTAGAGGTATGAGTAGAGTGTGTGTGTGATTGTATGTCTTCCTGGAAGGTTATAGTAGGAGCGTTAGTTAGAGGACAAGTCATATGTGCGTTTGTGTGTGTATGTGCTCCTGCACATGTAGCATGTGTATGGGTGAATGAGTGAACATTATCCATGTGTATGACTGGGTGGAGGTGTTTTTTGTGTGTACTCTTGAATGTGTGAATGCACGTATGTATGTGTGGGTGAGTTATCATACCCTCGTACTTTCCTAGACTAATGAGCAAATCATGCAACATGGGGAAACACTGGACACCAGAAATAGCTCTTTATATCATGCTTTAAAGGCATTTTCAAATGAATAGAACAGAGTTTTGCAGCAATTAATACAAGGAGTGGGGGGACATTAAACACCAGAGATGACTCTCTATCGTGCACTTAATATGATTCAAACCCTGTTCCCACAGCTCTGTCACACACAATGTAGTCCTCTACACCACTACTAGACACCAGGGACACTGCTAAAATATTACTTGGATCTTTGACAACAAAATAAAATATAAAGTAAAAAAGCTTTGAAACCTGCTTTCTTGCCATATGTATCAGCATCAACCCACTATGCTAACTGATCTGTTAGTGTGATAGAGCTGTTTTAATATAATAAGCAAGATGTCTGGCATCATTCATTCATTGATTGCAACAGTCCATGAGTTGTGAGGAACAGACACTGATAACAGACAACAAGCTGTCTCTAAAATCAGGTACAGTTTAGAGTGATGGGGTATATCTGTGTGCGTGGGAATTCAGGACAAAGCCAGGAGGAACACAAGATGACACCAGGAAGACATTTTTCTATATATGACCAGGACTTATGTCAAAAGTAAATAGAACAAGAGGTCTTGCATCTGGATGCATTTATGTACATTAAGAAGAGTAAATGTGTAATGTCTGGTGCTATTGGCTGACTGTAGTAGAAGGTTCAGGGGAAAATAAGAGGATACATCAGGGATGTCCTGTCAACTCAGGGAGAAGTGAAAGGGATGTCAGTGTGTGTGTGTGTGTGTGTGTGTGTGTGTGTGTGTGTGTGTGTGTGTGTGTGTGTGTGTGTGTGTGTGTGTGTGTATATGTGGGTGTGCATATCTGTGCATGCGTGGGGAGGGGAGTGAATGTTGGGGGATACCAGATAAAGAGGTCGTTCCTCACTTCCATTAACATAGCTCTGAATCACGTTTCTTCATCAGCAAAACAGCCCCATTTAGCTGTACCTCTTACCTGCTGTGGTGGGTTTCTTTCTGAAGCCCCAGGAATGTATTTTTTTCCATAACTAGCAGACATTTTAACATAGCCAGAACTGTTGCTCATTTTATTGACTACTTTTAAATTATACATTGCATTTAAGGATTTTTCACAAAGACTAACTGTATGAAGGAAATCATATTATAGTCAAATCAGATAGCAATGACATTATTTAAACTATTACAGACATCATTAAAAGAATTGCAGTTATATAGTGTAAAATATAATAAATCAGAAGGCTTCGATATACCTGTAAGTGGTAAATACTGATATAGGCATATAGTTGATCAGCTAGGTTAGGATTATTTTTATCTAGTTTTGTTGTAACCATTAGATAACTGCAAAAAGTAGCCAAGTATGTTGTTTTTTATGCTTTATTTTTGTCCCACATGTATAGTTTAGTACTGATTAAATATTGTGATCAGTATTTGCATAAAAATAGCTAAGAATGCTTACTTTGTGCTTTATTTTAATACTACATGTTTGTAATAAATTAGTACTGATTAAATACAGGAAGTAGAAAGAATTCCATTAAATCTGTTTCTTTCTTTTTTAACAGAACGATAAAAGTAGAAGTGTATGACTGGGACAGAGATGGAAGGTATGATGATTTCACTTTCCTTGTTTATATGTGCAGTTTTTACTCAATTGTTTATGATATTTGCTATTTGTAAATAAATTCACCCTTCACTATGGTGCAGATTGTCAGTGCTCTAATGCATATGTAATTTTTGTGTGTAATCACTATTCAGCAGTATACCAGTGATTTAGGCACATCTACATAAAAGAAACATAGAACTTCAGTTATCACAAAAGCAACAGCTGACCACCTTAAAGTAGTCACATGCTGAACAAGGTTTTCCAGTAAGTTTATTTCTCAATCTATTGAATGGTAATCCTTTCAAAATAAACATCTACATTTAGCTGTGACAGGGGATACATCAGCAAAGGCTGATATCTTTGATGTACTGTACATCCTAGCTTTCTAGGCTGTCACTGCCATGTAGGTATGGTTCATAATTTGACATCATCATTTAATGGGGCATGTGATCACTACATCTCTCATTCTGAGCAGCATAATGTTTTGATTGTTTGATCTCAGCCTTGGCATTGTGGCTGCAGGGAAAAAGTTGTGTACCTGCTACATATTCTTAAGAACACATATTATTACTTTTATTTGTTAGTGTAAGAATCCTTCTCAGATTATTTCAGCATTGCTTACATCTGGAGGACGTAAGAAACATCATTAGCTGTCTGCCGTGATTATTCACTTGGAGTGATATGCTGCACAGGCAGAAATGATTAATTTTCTTGTTACTAACAGGAATCTGTGATTTCATGATCTTAATAGCATGGTCATCAAAAGACAGAGAAGTATCCCTGTCACAAATCCTAAACTTTCTCCCAATATTCACCGGATAGCATTCCGTTATCAGTCAAAGAATCTGCTCCATTACACAATGTTTTGGATGATGTTGGACTATTGACTATAACCTAAGTTACAATGACAAAAACTGCAGCAAAATACTTTTGGAAAAAAGACCATCCCTTACAACCCCAGTGTTGAATTTAATCCACCAGAACCAGGCCACATAATCAAGAATTCTGGAACACTACTAGAATCTCATTTAGACTTTGATGAGAACCTTGTTGTTGAGCATAGTGTAAAGTGTGTGCTATATCTTTAAGAAGCATGCAAGGCAGTATGTCCATGTATATAACCCACACACGTGCAAACCTCAGGTGCCATTTTGAAGGAGCAGCCAGAGAGTGAGCATGCATGATCATAGCTGTAAGTTTGTGCATAAGTTACCTAAGTTAAAGTCAATAGCCAACAGCAGTAATCTGTTTGTATGAAATAAAACTGCTTGAACAGAACCTATGAAGACTATTCATGTCCCAAACATAAAAGTGACAAGGTGCCAGAACCAGGATGAAACAGAGAAGAATATTCAGAGCCATGCGGTGCAAAGATGACAGCGAAGGTAAAACCAAGAGAACAGTGCACAAACATAGCCAGAAAGAATCAAAGGTAATGAGAAATAATGTGAACACATTATTTGACACAAAAAACAATAAAGGGGTATTTACAAGGCCACAAAATGCATTATCAGGCAAACGTTAAGTACAAAACGTTTGTTAACTAAAGAAAATGTTAAAGATAAAAGTATTTGATGAAAATATTAACAATAAAGCAAAAAATTAACATGTTTTAAAGCAAAACGAGTGTGTTCAAGGCAAAGTCGGCCATGTTTAGAGTAAAACAAGCACAAGAAAAGTATATTGGGAGTGTAAAGGGCTTAAATGAGCAAAACAAATATAAGAAGAAAAGAAAAGGGCAGATTAAGCAAAATAAACCAAGGCGACTATATATGTTTTGGCAAAGTGCTGTATTTGGGCATAACTATGACTCCAGTGTGTGCTTATTACTGTGCATGTATTTCGAAGAGTTTATTGTGTGCAAAGTACAACTATTTCATGTAACACAGTCAAGGTATAGCCATTTCGAAAAGTTTCTTGTGCTGGGTGTGTCTGTTCATAAATTGACGCCATTACAGAGTGCTTCTCATACTGTAGAGAGTTGCCTAGCAAGGTACCACCATTCTGGGGACATTTAAGTGTGCTCTATGCAGTTATTCGCAAAGTACAATTACTTCAAAAGTTATTGAGTTTTGGGCAACATATGTTTGATTTATTTGCATTGTACAGTTGTTTGACATGTTTCTTATACTGATAAGAGGTGTTTTGTTCAAAAGACATCATGACAAGAGTGTTACAGTACTCATGAGTTATTCAGTTGCATCGTAAAGTTTTCAAATGCTTCTTAAAATAATGGTAAATGACTTTAGCACTTGATGATAAATGACTTAAGCATTTTCGCCCTTACCATGACATTACAAAAGTACCAAAATGCCAGAGAAGTTTATTTTGCAAAGTCCAGTTATTCGAAAATACTACGAGTTTATTTATTCGCATAATTCTGAAAAGCCCAACAAAGGTATAAGTTCAGAATACAAGGCATTGGGACAATTACTGGCATTAGTTCTGGTTTATGTGCATGTGTGTATGTTTATGGTTATTTGCAAAACCCTTCGCTGGTATGTGTTAATATAGTAGATGGATTTCGAAAACCCCTACCACTTGTATTTGATGGGAATATTGCAGAGAACCAGAGAATATTTGAGCAAGAGTATGATACTTTTATACAAGCAGCATATGCAGAGAGAGATGCACTCCCAAAGGCATTCATTTTGCTAAACCTAGCAGGGTCAGAGGCCATAGAAAGAGAGTGTTCATTTGTGGTGCACCTGCAGTATATGAAGGAGAAGGTGCAGACCCCCATATTGTTATACAAGCTGAATCGAGGGAAGACCCCGAGTGTTTGAAGTGCAAGTTCAGAGAAATGTGTAACCCCCAGATGAATATTACATTGGAGAGGCATTGTTTTATACAAGAGATCAGAAACCAGGAGAAACATTTGCAGCTTATATAACTGACTTGAGCAACAGAGCTAAAGCAATCTGCCGTATATTATTTACAATGGCTAACATAAACTCACGTATCACTCCCTCTCAAGCCCTAATGTACAACAAGAGACTACATTTTAGTTATATTACTCTTATAACAACCCTATTATCCCTTGCTCACATTACTTCTTACCAAAACAGACTTCATGCACCACTCCCAAATTGTGTCACCTCTACTCCTTATGTATCCAAACTTCAAGGTATGAACATTAAAATATTGTCTTCACTCATAAACACCACAACAACACATTACATGTGTTACTCCTTTATTAAACACACCAATATTTCAAAACCATCTGTAAAATTTAATAAATTTATACTTGCTATCACAAAGACCACACCATATCTATTCAACAAACTAATACTAAGTGGTGATATATACCCAAACCCAGGACCTATCACTAATCTAAACTCAGACATAAACATTACCATGGACCACACTCCACTAACAATTATTCCCCAAAGATGTAAAGGTGATATACTCTTCTTGCATTTGAATATTAGAAGCATTACCAATAAAATCCATGACCTGCATGCTAGTATTAGTCTATGTACACCGGACATATTAGTGGTTATTGAAACCTGGTTGAAACCTCAAATCACAAATGATAAAATTCTCCCCCCTAAGTTATAGCATTATTCGTCAGGATAGGATGCTGAAAAAAGGTGGAGGCACAGGTATATTTTACAAAACAGATCTATCTTTAATAGCTGTGGATCTAACCATCCTAAGCTTCAGTAAAGCTGAAATACTATGTTGCAAACTTACTATAAATTCTAAAAAACATATTAATATAATTGGCATATATATTCCCCCAGGGGATAATATATCTATCCTAGAAAGTATTCTAGGTTACATTTCTCATAAACTACCCCAGGAAACAATTATATTAGGAGATCTGAACATTGATTGGACTAACTGTAATGGCCCAAATCCCATTAAATATGTAAACCTTTATGGGTTTACCCAGCTCATACAAAAACCCACCAGAATAGACAAAACATCAATTAAATGCTCCATTCTAGACTGGATACTTACTAACAGACCAGACTGCTCTCCTCACTCAGGCTGTCTCCCAGACAGCCTTAGTAACCATCTCCCAACATACCTACTAAGACTATGGCTGTACCCTACTAAATTGACACTATATCGGCAGATATGAAACAAAAAAATATGAACCTCGATCTTTTCCTTTATACACTTAGACACTGCAACTGGTCCCCTCTTATAGTATTACCCCTAAATGAAGCCACTGATTACTTCACTAGCACCTTCCTAGCTATCCTAGATGAACATGCCCCTCTCAGGACTACTAAAGTTAAATCAAAGTTTTCCCTATGGTTAAGCAATGACTCCAGGTCTCTACTAAAAGCAAGAGATAAAGCATGGCTACATTGGCAAAAAACTAAATCACAAGTTACTAGGCAGTCTTATTGTGAACTAAGAAACAAAGCAAAAACACAAATAAAACAGGATAAAATAAATTATTACTCTCATATACAAACTAAACCACAATAAACCACAAAAATTCTGGGCCGGTATTAACAACATACTATGACCTGGTAAAGCTGGTACACCCCCTCCCACTACAAAAAATAGCTCTGACTGTATAGCAACACAGTTTAACACCTATTTTACAGAAACTATTCTACAACTCTCTAATAGCCACAGCCCTACTATTACATCACAAACAACTACACCCCATTAAAACAAGCACAGCTTCTCTCTTCAACCAGCATCACTACATACTGTTAGAAAACTTCTTAGAAAACTAAAACCCATTTTTTTAGCTGCAGATCACTTACCACCTGAATTCCTCAAACTATCTGCTGAAGTAATTGCATACCCTGTCTCCATTCTAATAAACAGATCTGTATTAGAACAATATGTTCCTACCATATGGAAGATTTCATACATCACCCCAATCCACAAGGGTGGAAATTCTACTGAATTGTCTAACTGTCGACCTATTGCAATTCTATCTCTGCTATCAAAACTACATGAAAAAATTATTCGTAAACAACTCATGGATCACTTAAATTCTAGTAAGTTGTTATCCAGCACTCAACATGGCTTCCGACCACACCACAATACCACCACTGCACTTTTGTGATTTACAAACACAGTTAACAACCATAGAAATAATGGCAAGTATGTATCCTCCACTTTTTTAGACTTATCTAAAGCTTTTGATATGGTGAATCACAACAAACTTCTACATGTACTCTCTGATGTAGCTTTATCACACTTTACACTTACATGGTTTCAGAGCTACTTAAATGGAAGACCGCAAGCAGTACATTGGCAACAGAGTCTATCTCCTTTGCTACCAGTCACCCTAGGAGTTCCCCAAGGATCTATTCTTGGCCCCCTGCTTTTCTCCATATTTACTAACAAGCTCTGTACTGTGGCCTCCTCTGCCACAATTATTCAATATGCTGATGACTCTACAGTATCGTGTGCTGCCAGTACCCTTCCTGAACTGCAGGTACTCACTCGATCATCCTTCCTCACAATAGAGTCCTGGCTAACAAATTCCTGCTTATTATTAAACCCCAGCAAAACAAAGCTCATGCTATTCCATCCTAACAAAGCTACTATAAACACAGAATCTTTTCAGCTACTATCCAGAAGTAACACTACTATCACTCCCTCCCCACATACCAAACTACTAGGGGTCAGAATTGACAAAAATATGAGAGATGACATCCATATCTCTCAATCAATTAAGAAAGTACACAAAAAACTAGGTACACTACATAGGAATAGGCAATATCTCACAAATAACACAAAAATAGCTATTGCCCAAAATCATTTGACCTCAACTCTTTTATACGCATCACCTGTATTTATTACCCTCAGGAAAACTGAGCTGGTAAAACTGGAGGCCTACTACAACAGAATAGCTACATATGCAGCAGAATCTACAATGAGATCACACCATTGCTCTGCCCTAAGGAAACTACACTGGTTAGAACTTCCCCATCTTCTACACTTGTCTCAGCTTAACATGGCTTACAAAATCGTCTATCATTCTGCAAAAACTCTATCATTACATGACCTGCTAGAGGCCTGTTCGTGTGGCAGAATGCTGCGGTCAAACAATAAGCCCCTCATACAAATCTCAACAGCACACAGTCGTGCTGGAGAGTCCACCTACTCTTACAGAGACCTGGTTCAAAGCTCCAGAGAGCACCCCTGCATTACCAGGCTTCAATTCATACCACACCTTTCGGCCACCTAACCCAGAAAGAAGCACTAAAGGCAGAGGCGTGTCCATATTCATTAAGGATATCCACACCTCCAGGCTAGTTGCACAGCATAATGCATCTGAGATTATCCAAGTGCAACTAACTCTGGGCAAGACCGCAATCCAAATTGTAGCTTGCTACAGACCCCCCACCATGCCCCAGGATTCACACTCCTCATTTCTTGATACACTGGAAAGTATTAGGGTACAACCCAACACCCTAATAATGGGCAATTTCAACTACCCCACCATTAACTGGGAAAAATAGTCATGTACCAACTCTTTTGCTCAACGTTTTCTAGAATTCATAAATTCCAACACCTTGGATCAACTTATTCACACCCCCACCAGGGGCAGCAATATCCAAGACCTGGTCATTACCAACATGGGGAACCAGTGTTCCACACCAGAGGTTAATTCCTCATTGGTCAGGTCCGACCACAAGCTAATCAGCCTAGACATCCACATCCCACCCCCAGCCCTAATTAGGGAAACCATCGTAAAAAACTTCTCAAAAGTCAGAGAAGTAGATGACAAACAGGAGAGACCCAGGATTGAACCCTGTGGTATTCCACTTGTCACTGGTCTGAAGTTGGATTTGGAGTCGGCTACTTTCAAAGTGTGGGTTCTGTCAGTGAGCCAGTTGGCAACCCATTGCGTGACATATGGATTTATGCCCAGTTTAGTGAGTTTATCTATGATTCCACAGTGGGAGATGGTGTCAAAGACCTTGGCGAGGTCTAGATAGGCTGTGTGAACCACCTTACCCTCATCCACAGCTGTGGTGACTACTTCAATGAAGTCAATCAGGTTTAGGAGACATGATCTACCTTTCACAAACCCAAATTGGATGGGGTCCAGAGTTTGAAGGCTTCCTATGTCTTTGTTTATAGGTTCCATGATGATACGTTCCATGGCCTTGCATATCAGGCTCATCAGGCTAATGGGGTGCTAGTTCCCGGGGTCTCTGGTGAATCCCCCTTTGTGGAGTGGGATAACTGTGCACCATTCAGTAGGCACAAAGCCTGAAATGAGGCTATGATTGAACATGGAACTTAGGTGGGGTGCTAGTTCATTTTGTAGTTAGTGCAGAACACAGCCCAGAATGTTGTCTGGTCCCATGGATGCTGTATTCTTGGCTTTGGAGAGTGCAGTTTTTACCTGTGTGGCCATGATTACCGGGACTTGGCATTCTTCCGGTATTGAGATGGGCCCTTTAGGGGCGAGATGGGGATGAAATTAGCACTGAACCTATCTGCCAGGATGTTGGCAATATCAGTTGGTTCCTTATATTTAGTGCCATTGTGCTGTAACTCAGAGGAGATCTGAGTGTTTCCATTGAGATTCTTGACATAACTATAGAATGCCTTGTAGTTGTGTTTAGAATTTGTAGCGATTATGTTTTCATAACTAGCTTTGGAGGATTTATTGAGGGATCTCAGCTTCTTACTGAAGCTGACAAGGGAGTTTTTCCAATCATGTGATTTTACTCATTTTTGCAACAGTTTCTTCCTTCTGTTGTAGAGTTTGTTTATGGCAGGGGGCCACCAGATTGGCTTCCTTTTCTTAGAGGAGAGCATCTTGGTTCTATTTGGGATGGCACGATCTGTGTAATCATGTATGTGTTCATACAGTGCATTGGTGTAAAATTCAGCAGTTGTACTTCTACTTTCCATCTGCATGGGTGTCGTGAAGTTTGGCACTTCTGTCTTAAGAAGCATGAAGTTGGCTTTGGAGAAGTTTTTTAAAGTGGTTACCTTAGTGGGGGGTGGGGGTGGAATATAGATGGCTAGGGTGATTAGCTTATGGTCAGATCTGACCAACGAGGAGCTGACCTTTGGTGTGGAGTATTGGTTGCCCATGTTGGTAATGACCAGGTCTAGGATATTGGTGCCCCTGGTGGGGTATGGATAAGTTGATCCAAGGCGTTTGAATTTATGAATTCCAAAAAAACGTTGAGCAAATGTGTTGGTACATGAGTAGTTTTCCCAGTTAATGGTGGGGTAGTTGAAGTTGCCCTGTATTAGGGTATTTGGTTGGGGTCTATATCAGAATCGTTAAAGCTGTCTTTCGCAAATACATGTTCATCGACACATATACGTTGAAGAACAAGAACAGCGAAGTACCAAAAGAGCAAAATGGAGAATGCCGAATGGATTTTCTTGGCCAGCAGGGTGATCGTGGGGATGAGGAAATGAATCATTTTCCCCACTGTAGTGCAGTCTCGGAGTTGGTATATATAAGTAGGGGGTGTGTGGGGGGTGCAGGGAGGCTTGCCCCCCTGCAAAAATGTTTGAAAAAGTGTTTTAGGTAAGGTTTGTACAGTTAGGTTTACTTTACCTGTATGGCGCTGTTACTTCCGGGAATGTGTTCGGCATTCTCCATTTCACTTTTTTGGTATTTCACTGTTCACGTTCTTCGATGTTTACGTGTCGATGAGCATGTATTTGTGAAAGACAACTTTCACGATTATAATATAGACCCATTTGGTTGTACCTTAATATTTTCCAATATGTTAAGAAAAGTGGAGTGGGAATCTTGGGGTATGGTGGGGGATCTGTAGCAAGCTACAATTTGGATTGGAGTCTTGCCTAGTGTTAGTTGCACCTGAAGAATTTTGAATGCATTATGTTGGGCAACTAGCCTGATGGTGTGGATATTCTTAGTGAATATGGACACGCCTCTGCCTTTAGTGTTTTGGTCCAGGTTAGGTGGGTGAAAAGTGTGGTATGAATTGTAGCCTGGTATTGCAGGGGTGCTCTCTGGAGCTTTGAACCAGGTCTCTGTCACTGCACAGATGTCGATGTTCTCCATTTTAAGGAGTGCCTCGAGTGAGTGCATTTTGAGGTTTAGACTTCTAGCATTGAGTAGCATTACCCTCAGATTTTTCTTGCTTGTACCAGTTCTGGTGGTAATTTTGTCATTTGAACCTTACCTAAAAAAGGCACTATAGGGGTGGCAAGAGCCTTAGCTAGTATCCGGAATCCCAGGGGCGACAGGTCCAGGCTATCTCTGGCAAAGCATCGTGGTCTGTCAATCATGTCATCCTAGGCAGACAGATACTAGATCCCCTTAGAATGACACCAGAAGCTTAGCCAATTGTTGAAGTCAATCATTTTGTCCTTGTACTGTGGTATCATTCTGGGTGATGGCAGGATGCTACTCAGGACTAGGGTCATACTTGCCTGGGCCACAACATCCAAGAACTCCTCCATGTTTCTTTTCATGTAGTCCAGGGAGGTACATCTTAGGTCATTCACCCTAACATGGACAATGACAGAGTCATATTTATACTTGTTGTGGAGTGTCCTGAGTGTGTGCCTTATGTGGCGGATCCTGGCACCTGACAGGCAGCTGACCATAATTTTCTCCTTGTTTAGCCTGGTGAGTGGGACATCAGTGTGCTTGACTATAGAGTCACCTATGACTAGTGTGTTGGGTACGTTGTTTTGCCTTAGGGGCTGAGGTTGAGTGGCACACTCATTTTGTGAGCTATGTGTCACTTGGGTTGTGTTGGGGCGTGGCGGTTGTTTGTGTTTCATCTTCGGAGGTCTCTGTTGCTTGGGCAAATTTATATTAAGAGCCTCTGTGACTGTAGGTGTGTGTTTTGTGTTACTATGTGTGGGTTTTGGTGGTGTAAGCTTTGGAAGACTATGTGTTGTGTGTGGTGTGGTGTGGGTATTTACCTTCTCCTCTTGACTGACTAGTCCAGTCTTGGCTGGAGGGAGCTTGGCTTCCAGCTTGGCTGTATAAGTGCATCTCTCACAGCTTGTAGTGTTGGATGGTAGGAGGAGAGGGTTGTCTGTGTATGAAGCAATTGCTTCATTGCCCCAAGATGCCCAGATTCACCAGGTGGACAAGAGAAAATACCGGGAGCTGACCCTTAGACATGCCTGGATAGGTGCTTATTTATTTAAGTACTAAAACTGTTTTCCTCTTTACTTAATAAGGAAAGTTGCATGCTGTAGCAATTTATAGAATATTTAGTGCTTACAACGATTTCTAAGCAAGTGTTGAGCTCAAAGAATCAGGCTTGAGTGCTAAAACTGAAAAACTGGCTAGTTCTAAGGGAAATTTGAAGAGCAGACTTTCTGGCACCAGTAATAGTTTAACCCTAGCTAAGCGGCGCTGCACGATGTGCAAACCCATGCAAACATGGGTTTTTAAGACAGAAGGTTGAAAGTGATAGAAAGCAGCTCCAAACGGCCAATAAGGTACAATTGCTGAGCTGGAAACTACTCCTCTAGTGACAGATAAGCAGCTCAATGCTTATCACTCCCACTGATAAGCAGAAAGACGTCCCACAACCACAGCAAGGTCTGAACAACTCAGAAACACAAAAATAAAGTCCTGAAACCAGCAAATCTGGGATCTGGACTATTCTAGTATAATAAAAGGCGGGAAATGAGTAAACAGATAGCAATTTTTTTTAAGGTTAAATTTAGCAGAACAATGCTATTAAACAGTAAATAAGCACAGAAAAGGCTATCACACTTGAGTGTGTAGCCTACAACAGTGAATGCAGTTTAAACTTTAAATTTAAGCAGAAACCAAGTGCACAAACAGTTAAATGATTTAAACAGTAAAATACAGTAGAAATAGTAGCAAAACTACTTTAAAACAGCTTTTAGAAGTGCCATTAGCTAAAACAGTCAAGAAAAGCCAAAAAGGTACTTATAAACAGCAAAAAGTCTCTCTTTCCCATTTCTGGTGCTGTAGTAGTCTTCAGGATGCCCAAACAGGATCCACTGAGCTAAAACAAGCACAAACCTGCGCAAACATGGGTTTTTAAGACAGAAAGTTGAAAGGGATAAAAAGCAGCCTCAAACAGCCAATAAGGTACAATTCCTGAACTGGAAACCACTCCTCTAGCGACAGATAGGCAGCTCAATGTTTACCACTCCCACTGATAAGCAGAAAGACTTCACTCTACCACAGCAAGGTCTGTTCAACTCAGAAACACAAAAATAAAGTCCTGATACCAGCAAATATGGGATTTGGACTATTCTAGTATATAAAAGTATATTTAATACTGTATAATGCATGACTGTGTGTAACCTGTGATTTCTGCATGCCATACAGTCTCATAGCAATTGCATGATTTATTTCTCAAAGAGGGAGGATGTAGATCATAGTGTAAAGTGTATGTGCTATATCTTTAAGAAGCATGTGAGGCTGTACATGCACATATATAACCCACACACGTGTAAACCTCTAGTGCCATTTTGAAGGAGCAGCCAGGGAGTGAGCATGCATGATCATAGTTGTTAGTTTGTACATAAGTTACTTAAGTTAAAGCCAATAGCCAACAGTAGTAATACGTTTGTATGAAATAAAGCGGCATGAACAGAACCCACAAAAACTCTTTATTCGTGTTCCAGACACAAAAGCGACACTTGTATTGGTTACTGTAAAACCCTTTTGAACAGTGCATGCTACTGAAATGATATACTAATTCATAATAGATAAGCATAGCCGGCTTTAGGCACCAGCAATCCCTGTGGTCGCTGGGGCCCTCCTGTTCCTGAGGGGCCCCCAACCACAGCAAGTTATCTTATCTTGATATTTGTTAGCATGTTTGTAAAACCAACAAGCTAGCACAGCAATCTTGTATACTTAATAAACCATGAGGGTAATAATAACATTTATATCTCCTTTAACTTTCAAATGTATTTCTTGTTATTTTAAGTGTTTTATCAAGTAACAAGCTTCAAAATGCCATTAAATATTTCCCACTGACATAGTGCCCTGCTGGTGGACAGTCTCTCCGCTAAAACTAACAACATAGCCAGCTTTACGTACCTGCAATACCCATGGTTACAGAGGCTCCTTAATCATCCTTAACTGTGTGGGGCCTCACAAAAACATGCTGCTGGTTGTGGAAAAATGAGAAGAAAAAAAATGTACTAATTTTCTGATTCTGCTCATTAACCTAAACAGGGCTCTGATATGAACCTGTTAGTATAAAGCTGATAATTTACTTGAATAAGGTAAGCATTACATATCAGTAGCCCAAAGTGACCAATCTCTGTGCTTACCTGGGATTTTTAAGAAGAGCTAACCCTCCCAGTCTTCGGGGATGGTTTTCTCTTTCAGGTAGTTTTATAAATGCTGGTAATACACCAACTACTATAATTCTCAACTCCATTGCTGAAGAATTGTACTCGGTGCCAAAATAATAGCCGAATACAGGCTCAAAATCAGGAAGACATTTGAAATGTTACTCTAATTCAATTAAAAATTGATAGAATAACACCTTTAGCATTAACATGCATTTTTACACAATAAGAAGTATAAAACTCTGATGTCTAGATTTATTGACTGTATGTAATCCTGAACAATTTACTATCAAATCAAATGTTTTACAAAGTACAGTGCAAAATTATGAGGCAAAATCAGGGAAGGTCTCTGAAATCAGAGACTGTGACAGGTATACATTACTCCTCAATGAAGTAAATAAATTGACTTACTCCTGCTGCTGTTTGATGACTACTAAATAATAGTCACTGATTGGCTGTGGCACTGCCAGTGTTGGAAAATGTTTTACTATTTGCTGAAATAAGTACAAAATTAGTGTTTCTATGAGTTACACATGTACGTGTGTGTGTGTGTGTGTGTGTGTGTGTGTGTGTGTGTGTGTGTGTGTGTGTGTGTGTGCGTGTGTGCGTGTGTGTGTGTGTGTATGTGAGTGAGTGCGTGTTTGTATGTGAGAGTGTGTGTGCGCCTGTATGTAAAAAAAAATCACAGATTTTTTATCTGTGTACACATCCAATAATGCAGGACACATACATTATTCTTCTTGGTATCAGTAAAAAATGCAGCTAACAATTTGTTACATTTCAAAAGTAAGGCAGAAAATATATCACAGAATATTCAGACACTTACATCTTTTGTGATTCTGGTGGCCCCCACAGCCCAGACTGTAAAAACGGATACAGCAAGGCCCACCCCCTAATCATCTTTGACTCTGTGGAGGCCCCACAAAAGCTGTTGCTGGTTGTTGAAAAATGTAAAGAAAAAATGTATTAATTTTCTGATTACACTCTATAACCTAAACAGGGCTGTGATATGACCTTGTTTGTATAAAGGTGATAATGGCCACTGCCTTCAGCTGCATGCATCCTAAAACCAACCCTACTGAGATGCGTGTGTGTATGGAACGTTACTATAGGTTATGTGGGGAGTGAAGGGGATTTTGTCATTATTACTTATTTAATTTTCATCACAGTCAAGCCTGAGGAGGTCATTATAGCTTGTTTTTGGGCTGGGGACAGTGTGGTCATTGTTTCTCTTACATTTCTCACAGACCTCAGAAGTGTACAAAGAAGTTTACTATAGCTTGTGGTGGGGCAGTGTACTGTCTAGGAGCAGCAAAGTAGAATACATTACTGTAATCATTATTTTTTTCACTTTCTTAATAATCACACATCAGACACGTATACATATCTATGTCAGCAGTCATTTGAAATATGTGACTGTGGCAGTTTGAACCTCTGCTTTCATCGCAATCGAACACCAGAGGGATGCATAGACAGTGACTGTCTTTTTTGAGTGTTTAGGGTGGCAGGGAGGGTCTGTGTATCCTCACAGCAATTGGTTTATTAGTTTATTGTCAGCTACTATTTTGATGGTTTTCAACATTAAGCCTTGACTTGGGCACAACTTAGATCTTCCTTGAATTTGTGATTTTTCTTTAGGCCAGCATTGGATTAAAAGGTTGGAAAATGGTCTAGAATGTATCCCAGAGCATCTATAACCCCTATAGCTTCTGGAGGCAGCGGCTTAATTGAATTAGTTCCTAAATGGTTATTACTGCATTGCCTTCATCAGGAAAGGTGTGTTGAAAGGATGCAAGAAAACTACAACTGAACAGCAGCGCTGAGTTTCTTCTCTTAATCATAACATCTGTTCAAGCCATCATTGGATGAAAAGATTGTTTTAAACGAAAAAAAAAATTAAAATGCACATCAAAGCATATTGGAAGTTATAGCTTCTTGAAAAAGCTGAAGTGTAAGGCAAAATATGAGAAAAGGAAGAAAAAAGTAACGGTATGGGGAGCACTGAAGATTATGTGTGTGCATGTGGGGCAGCTGAAACAGTAGGCACTGCCTAGGGCACTATTTCACCTAATTCCACCCTGTATATAGAGTTCTTTAATGTATCATTGCTGCAACTGTCAGTAACTGTGAATGTCCCTTTGTGACATGGGTCAACATAGTGTAATGTAATAACATTGTAGCTGCAGGTCAGTCTGTGCATGCTACTCCTAAAAGTTTGCAACATGAACTAAAAGGTTGCTTAGGAGGGGTGGCAGTGACAGGGTGATACTTATACAGGAAGTGCCTAGGGTCCCCCATCTTGACATTTGCTGGGGCCCCCAAAATGCTAACACCAGATAAGTGCCCACATTACACCTCGCAAATTTATCCTGTTTTGCTGTTCATTAGCTTAATTCTTAGGACAACCCCATGTTCACCCTGAAAGGATGCAAGGGTTTCTTATCAGAAAAATGAAGGGCTTAATAGGATAAAATAATTGGACAAACTAAAAGATCGGTCCCAAGATTGCTTGTGAGAGATTGCTATCTGGTGTTTAGGACCATGAGAGATCCTTTGCTTTTTAAAAAAATGTGCACTTCAAGTATGGTAAAAGTCCAGATTATTAATACCAGGGACAAGTATATATGCAAACATATTGCACAAAAACTGGCATGTATTCTCATTAAATGCAAAACAGTGTAATTACATTTAGAAGTAATATTACAAGTGCAGCTGAAATTCATCATAATCTTGTTCTGCAAATGTGATGATTCTATAAAAAAATCTCTTAATGTTTGTCTGAGCGATCCCTTATTGTCTACATGGGACTACTACTAATTAGGCTTGTATAATTCAAAGACAGAGGGATGGGGCATGTAGGTGATGTGTAAGCAACATTTTGTGGTTCTGAGCCTTAAGCCTAGTTAAACCACTATTTCTACTCAAATCTGTTCTTTCTCAAAATGGTCTTACAGTAATAATTTACTTACACTTTCAAGATAATGTGTCAAACCTACTTTAAGTGCACCCTAGATTCCCTGTGTTTGGATATAGAAATAAGATAGACCTGCTGCACAGTGATGATTGCAGACACTTTGCAATGGCCATCCTAAACAGAACTCAGATCAGTCTACTTTAACAGTTTGATGGCATATGTTTTATCAAGTGCCCCTGGAATTAAAGCTCTGATTCCAGATGACAATATGAACTTTGACATATGGGCAGGTAAAGTACCCTTTCTGGAATCTGTAGTTACCATGCATGGCACCCATCTGCAAGATATTCAGGGCATATTCAAGGACCACCAAAGTACTATCTGTGTACTTCAGATCAAAACACAGGAGTGATTTATAGTTAATAGTGCTAAAACAAGGATCATGACGGAATAACAGAGTTTTCATGAAAAATCGGTTACTAGAACTAAGACCCCCCCCCCAACATGTAACAAGAGTGCACCTCAGGCCCTGAAGCTGTCCCTATGCTCATCTTGACTTCCACTCCAAGTTATTTTAACACTTTTTTAATTTAATGAAAAACTGAGAATTGGGAATATTGCTTGGGAACAGAAATTGTTTATCCTACTAGACAGCCAAGTGAAGATTTATCAAGACTTCTCCGATGGAAATGATCACTGACTGCAAGATGATCTGCAGTATCTACTAGGTGTGTTATTGTAATGGGACACTTAACAAATTCAACACACACATTTGGCAGGCCAGAATCAGCATTACCCTTTCTGCAGGATAATATCATTACCATCATAACGGATAACCAAATCAGGCCATGTGCCTTAGAGCTGAATGTATATACCACATCATCAAACAGTCTAGGCTCCCTGTTGGGCTCAGCAAATTCAGTGCTTTTCCCCCATTAAGAGAAGAAACACCAAACCAAACTGAGTGATGCTCTACAGTTACTAGACCCATAAAGCTTTATCACTGAAACCTTTCTCTAAACATCTTCTACTTCCCATTGCAAGTAAATATGCTGTGTCAACTAAGGATAAAACACATCATGGAAATTTTCGCACAGCAAAACGGCAACAGAAGGAAGTGCCAGTACCATCTTTGGCCATCACCATATCTTGTCATTTTTCACAGCTTTATGAAGCTGGAAAGAAGACAAAGAAGTGGAGACAGGCATCATCAAAAAAAGGAACCACCCCAGTCATCTAATATATTCTAATTTAGGAATTATAAGATAAAATGTATTTATTATTCAAAAACATGTAGCTATTGTAGCCACTCTTTTTACTGTTGAGAATTTTGCAGACCGTCTCTGTTTATGTTAATATTTTTGCCCTGTTTCTCTCTGGTAGGTCACTTAGGGTTATAGTTAATAATGCCAGACATTAAAATCTTATACTTCTTGCTGTTCAGAAATTACAAGTTGATGCAAATTTTGTAGATCTATTTACTTTTTTTTTTTGTAAATTAGAGTAATGTATAAAGATTGTTCCTGATTTTGCCACTTTATCTCTCAGTTAATTCTGTCTTGGTCAAAAAAAATGAGACAAACTTTTAAGAAAAGTTGCTCTTTTCCATAGCCTCTGTCGCACTTCAGTGGTGTACTCTGCAAGCATGTTGACCTACATTGGTACCCACACACACTACGTCAGTTTTCTTTTATCACCTCTGCTCAGCACAGAGCAAATTTATTCATAAATAATGTCATTGCCTGACAACAGTTTTCCACTCCTCCATGTTGGTATCACAGGATTTATCCGAGGTTGGCTGTGTTTAATTATTCAGTCTTCTCCCTCATGATCAATCCACGACAATGCATGTTGGTATCACAGGATTTATCCGAGGTTGGCTGTGTTTAATTATTCAGTCTTCTCCCTCATGATCAACCCACGACAACCAGGGGAAAATCCTGTCATAATCTCACCCATCGTGGATTATTACTATGCCTTTTCTGGATGCTCTGCAGTTATGCCATGCTTTTTTCCAAAGTGGACTTTGAAAGAGCATAGCAGAAAAGTACACATGCTATATTGGCATAAAGTTCAAAAGGAAGAATTTAGTCTTTTGAGGAATACCATAAATTCAAAACAGAGCTGGACACTTCTTTAAAGATTTTTTTACATTAGCTTGAAAGTTAGTCACTGCATTTAATAATAATACAGGTTCATTTTATGCATAGCAGCTAACGTGGCACAGGGAACAGATACATTACAAGATTAAAAAAGATACCATCTAACAAATGTTTGCTTTAATTTACTCTCAGCTCTGTGCTTCAGGAACAGCTGGTGACAGAGGTACAAAAAGATTCTATTGTTCAGACTTCATTTACCTGTGGGATGCTAAAACCTTTAAGGCTGCTATCTGTGGTAAAGAAGTTACTGGAATCAATTTTGAGGAGGCCCATACCTCCTTTAGAATGGGGAATGTATTGTCTTGGTATACACTGATTTTTATAAATCATTTGATGAGCATGAAGCATCCTTCTTTTTTTTCCTGTCCAACCTATCCAACACCTTTTGGGGTCAATCAATCAGTCCAAAACTAAGTTAGGACAGGAAGAGCAAATATGTTTATAGCTTGGACTTTCTTTCTAGATGTCCGTGCTGTTTTGAGTATTAATTTTCTAGATGTCAATGCTGTTTTCACTATTTAATTTTAGTGTTCTAAAATATTCCTAAGTTTTATTCTGGTTTGTTCATGTTTTATTGATCCTTCATCAGTTTCTAAATATTTATATTCTCCCTCTTGCTCAAGTTTTTTTATATCACATTCCTGTCCCAAACTGGTGTTTCTTGGTGCTGCAGCTTTCCTGCTTTAAAGGTTGCTTTTTGTGCATTTATTAAGACTAAATGACATTCTTATATCATCTCAAAAAATTTTGACCGCTTGCAGTTATGCTTTCAGTTTCTCATCTGATGAACTATACAGTTTTAAATCATCTACAAAAAAGAAGATGAAAAGTCTTCACACTTTGTTGTTTTCTGGGAGCCAAATTATAGCCATGACCTAATCTGTTAAGCAGACAGCTTAATAGGATAAGGGCAACAAAAAGAGCAGCAGTGACAGAGTGACCCCGAATTATCCCCCTTTGAATTTTGATCCCTGGAATAAAAATTTGTCCTTTATCAAGGCTTAACTGCAAAGTGGTTTTCCATGGTTTCATGGTTGCTGTAATATAATTAATCAGTGTAGGGTGTATCTAATATAGCAATAACCCGCCGGGTGTGGGGTATAATAGAATTACCTTTACGGTTGGGGCCCGAGGGTCGTCCCCGAGGGACCAAACAAAAAAGCTATTATTGGGTTAGTATTACCCACCAGTGGAAGAATTATATATTGACATTAAGAAAAGCTTTTTTTTAAACATATGTATGTTGTTATATTTTTAACATTAAGCAACAAAAAAAAAATAACGGACATCTCCTCCGCTTTATTTTTTTAAACTCTTTGCTTATGTTAAACTCATTTAACAACATAAGACACAGCTTTTATCTTTCTCCTCTGCTTTTCCTTCGCTTTTTTTACTGGTTTTTCACATTAACAAATGTTAGAAAAATTTAGCATTTTTCTAACGGAGAAATCCGATATTTTCATTTATTTCTCATTTTTAAACCCATATGTAATAAATTAGTAGTAACAAACTCTAACCATTGCTTTAAACACTACTGCGCGCTTGTTAAATGGGTTTAACATCAAGATAACAATGGGTAAGCAACGAAGACAATCACGCTTACGCTAAACTAGGAGCCTTGTTTTTAAAGTATTTTACAGTAAAAATTTAAACTTTAACCGCAAGCACAGACAGATTCAATTTAATAGTTTTTCTACAACGAGCATCCTGGCACCACAGGTTCCATTAGTATAACAGAGATCGTGGCCAATAATATCTCTTTATCCATGAATGTGGGATACTATCAAATGCTTTTTTTGTAGTGTATACATGCCATGCTTAGATTCTTCCCCTTTTTACAATTCTCCATTATGACTTTATTTTACAACAAAAAAGAAAAACTAAATCCTTTGTTCTATATGACTTTCTTTTGTTACCCATTTGCTCTATTGCCATGATTGTGTTTCCTTCTAAATTATTATAAAATCTGTGGGCATCAATTCAAATGTATAGTTTATACGTCGTCAGAAGGCAAGTTATTGGTCTATAGTTTTTAGGATAGCTTGCAGGTTCATTCTTAAGAAGGAATATTGTTTTCCCTATTGTTAACCAGGTTAGTGTCTGTTTGGGATGATTATAGTTGATACTTTTAGCCAGAAGTTAGGTGCTGCATCTGGGCCTGGGGTTTTCCATTTAGAGGCTTTTCTTAACTTTGTTTCAGTCTCTCTGGCTGTTACTTCATCCCATTTCATATCCTGTACATTTAAACTTCTTATTCTTTCTGTTACTTATATCCTTTTAGCATGTTTATGTTCCACAGGATCTTCATAGATATTTCTCCAAATTGCATCTATTTCTTCTTATTTAGTGGTGTTTCAATTACTTTTGCGTTGTTTCTGAATTCTCTATAAAACTTTTTGGGATCACAAATGAATTGCTTATTTTGTACTTTTCCTTTGTATTTATCTGCATATCTTCTAAGTTTTTCTGCCTGTGCTGATATTTTTAGTTTATTATTTGTGATAGCATGCAACAGATCCTGCTCTGTTCTAATACTGCACATAGCTTTTATCACGTCTATCTTTGAGTATTTTTGTCGGTCTGTTCCCTCTTCTATACTCTTCTAACAGTGACATTTCTTGTCTTAATTCCTTTATGGTTTTCTCTATTCAATACTTTCAAGATGGCATTCGATTTCTCCGCTTCTGTTCCCTTATTACCCTGTGCTTTTTTGTTGGACTTTATCTGTTATTAATTTAGCTGCACAGTAATATATCCATGAATAGTCCTAATTACTGTGTTGATTTGTTTCATCAAACTTCTAACTTTTTGGGTTTTATTGAGTTTCAGTAATTTATTTCTTTCATTGCCCTTAATATGTCTTCCGTGTCTATTAAATCAAGCAACTCTTCTCTTAGATTATTTTCTTTTAAACTGAGGGCACATCCTTTGTTCTTCATTTCCTGCAGGCATTCTATAGAAAGTTCCAGAGCATCCTCTTGTGCCACATTCTCTTGTGAGTGTGCTCTAAGGCTTGTGTGCGGTGTGCAACACCTGAACAGTGGCAGCAAACTGCTGCTGCTGCTTCTCATGTCTCTGGTTGTAATGTGGCTTCTCATGTCTCTGGTTGTAATGTGGCCTCTGGCGGTACTTCACTGGGTGCATGTCAACTTCCTTCCAGTCTGCTGCTGCAGGCCACACAGTGCATAGCTGTCAGAGGATCTAGATGCACAGTGTTCAGACACGTGACATGCCTATACTCACTCCACAGACCACTGCTGAGACAGCTTCACTGTCAGGTATGGCTAAATAGCCTGTCATATCCAGCTATTGGTGGTCACACAGTCGTGGGCAGTGATATGTCTCATGATCAATGCCTGACATGCCTCAGTAAGCTGTTCATGAATGTTTTTGTAGTGCTATACATTCAGTATCATCTGTGAGCACACAGGATGCCATGCCTTCTTGTTGCACTTGCTCAAGTCATGGGTAATTAAGCTCTGTTGGCTCTCAACATGAGATACCCCATTAGAGTACATGCAGTTGATCATTAGTTCTACATAGTCCCTGCAAAAGACTGCATCAAGAAGAAAAATACTGCAGGTTCGCATAGTGGACATTGCCACTGGTCAGAACATGATATCTCATCCCCAACACGAGAGGATGTGATCTGTGACTGTCCACAACCTGCATACAGAGCAGCTACCAAATTTGCTTTACTTGACTCTATCCCATATGACATTGTTGCTGCCATCTGCCATTGTGTCCTCCTAACCACATGTACAACTGATGTCCACCTCCTAACCTGTGTAAGAATGGTTATGTCTGATGCTCAGGGTGGTTAGTCCATAAACTGTCTTGCATAGCCTGAATGTGATAATGCATGCGTCATTTTATTCTGTGTTGTTTTTGTCATGGCAGTGAGCTGTGGACCTGATGCCACCATTTCACCAATAAAAAGAGGTATCATGCCTTCCACTGTTTGGCAGGTGATACCACTGTGACTGCATCTTCATACTCTACAGTCTGCTCTTCCACAGCTGATCATAATACGGGTTCACTATGAAATTTTGAAATCCCAAAATCTCGAGTTTCAGAATATCTAGTTCAGAATCTCGAGATCTTGGAATCTCAAAATAGTGACCCCCCCCCAAAAAAAACACCACCCAACACACTAAAACATGTGTATGCAGGGGGCAAGCCCCCTGTACCTCCCACAACCTCCACAACTTAAATATACCAAACTCTGAGTTTGCACTACATCAAGGAAAAGGGAAATCTCCTGGTGTGTGCTATATGCTGATCTCTGTTCAGGATTTAGAAGTCTTGAAACTTCGAACATATGATCTTCGATCATATGAAATTCAAAGTTTTGAGCTTCGAAATTCTGAAGGGAACCCCATAATAATGGTCTGGTCCCTGATGAAATGTTTCTCTGTTACTGGAGCAGTTTATGTAGTGCCATATTATGCAACATAGTACACACCAAAAAAAAAAAAAAAAAAAACACCAGATGAGATAATACAGGTTTCCCAAAAACTTCTCAAACCTTTCTCCAAAGCAACCAGACAAAAAAAATAAAATATAATATCATCAGCTACAGATGTGTTATCCCATTTGATATCATAGGCAATAACCTAACAAAGCTGATAATATACTCTCCCCATTTCTTTTGTAATAGAATACAAATTAGAAGATGTTCAAATCCACATTAGGTCCTTACTTTACAAATAAAGCTGCTGCACTATTTTTGTGACAGATAATCAGCAGTTTCAGTCTAACTAAATTTAGAAAAGCTCTTAAAAACACTTTTTTTGTGACAACAAGTCTTGCTGCAGCTGCTAGCAAGTTTAACTATAAGACCTAAGTTGATCAACTTGATTTATAGGTGCTAAAGTATTTTATTTACTACCTCACAGTTACATTAATTAGTATAGCTTGCTGACAGATTATTAGGATCTGGATAAACCGTTCAATATATGTCTCATCGATGATAAACTATTTGATTTGTTGTCTTATGGTTTTGACTTGTTAACACACAGTAAGACTCTGCTTCAATATAAAACACTGTGCCCACTATTTTATTTATTTTATTTATTTTACATTTGTTAATCGGGGGTGTCTGACTGAGCCGAAAAGGCCCTTTTTCAGCAGAGGCCCGGGGAGAAAAGCTCCACAAAGAAAAATTACAGACACATTTAGTTATTTAGACATAATCAGTATACACACAAATTACAAGAGACATGTTTTTACAGTGGTATGTGGCACAAACAGTTACAGTGGAGAGAACAATCAAAAAAATATTAATTTTAAAAATAAAGGTAAGTAATAGATTTGTGGTGTACGGCTGAACTTTGGAATGTAGGTAGAATGCATACATAGTACACAGGTACAGTACATACATTGTAGATTAGCCAGTGTTTGTGAGTAAGATTGAAAAACTATTATCAATTGCTCTAGATTTAGTATGTATCCGCTTTCACTAGCCTGGGGAGCAATCATGGCACTGAGAGAATACTGTGATATAGTTTTTTTTAGCCGCAGGCTGTAACCCATTTTAACTCAGACTCAGTACATCAGGTTATTATTGGTTTATTAGCTGTGATTTACATAATTCCATGCTGAATAATGTGATACATAGTTAAGATTAATTTCTTGTATCTTAGTCTAAGCTAGGGGTTTTAGGCTGATACTTGGCCTTTCTATGCAAAGGTAAACTGTACTGTTTCACATAATTAACCTGTGATTTATTAATGTATCCATAGTCTGCGTTATGATTACTGCTGCATGAGATTTAAGTCCAAACCTAGGATTGTATAATTTATTGCTTGATTACAGCCCCACAGTGAGGACTTCTTGATTCTCATGAGCTGGTATTCTTTTTTTTAAAAAATACATATCTTTCACTTTACTAGGTTGAAAAAGGATTAAATACTTCCAGATGTTACCAATATTAATACATATTTTTTTCACATTTGGATTCGTTATGGAACAAGTTTTCTTTCCCATATCATCATGCTTCGTTATATAACTAAGTAGATAATAGTGTATTGATAGCATTTATTAGAAATGTTTATAAATAAATGTATTATGTTTTTTTAAGTATGAGCATAATGAGTCAATTATATTATACATGAACAGTATATCTACAGATGCAGTCTAATTCCTGTGGTTACTGATGGCCATCCCTACCTCGCCCCTTGCAGTACTGTAGGGGATGACGTTAAGTAATACCCATGAAATTATACCAACCGCACATCAGTCGCCTTTTTCCTAGGCCTTAAAAACCTTTTCTGGGTAAAGGCAAATAGCTTTAGAATTGCCTATAGCAACATTAAGCTTTCTGTTGGAATTAGATGCATTTGCAGCAGTCTGGGATTCTTGAGTTTGCTCATATCTTGATAAAAATGCAATCCTAGTTCAAAAGTCTATAACTCACTTTTACATATTAAAAGCACTTTTGCATGCCACCAAGCCCCTCTGCATCACTTGAGTAGGGGGCTGAACTGCCACATCCTTACTGCTTATATCTATTAACTCCAAGATGTCTGTATTTTGGAGAAGAAGAAATACTATGAGATGCAACAATTTCAGATTTGTTATATATTTCCTTATAATCATACTTAAATTCTCACAGTTATGAGGATTGCACTGGTCCTCGAACATACAGTGTGAGCACCCTTTAAACAGCAGTAGTTGAAAAAACTACCACCTATTTTAGGTATAACAGGCTTTGGGAATATGATGATTGAATCAGCTTTTTTTTTTTATTGTAATACAGTTGGTAGCCATTAATGTCAGGATAATAGTTGCAGTGAATGGCTCATAGCCTCACATTACATCTTGCTATCTTATTCTTATACAGTTAAAATCTGAAATCCCAAAGTTGGATTTTTTTTTTTTGCAACTATAAGATAGTTTTGGTCGATGGGTATATAATACCTGTATTTGATAGCTTTGTTAAATGTTGCATTATACTGCACATTTTTATAGTAACTAATGCCATTATTTTCTGAAGCAATGCAGTTATTAGCAATAAAATAAAAAATATTTTTCTTTAACCCACTTCGTTATTTTCTAAAGCTATGAAATTGTTAGCAATAAAACGAAAACGTTTTTTCCTTCCTGCAGTATTGCTGATGCCTTTTTCAGAAGCAGCAAAGTAAATTGTTTCTTCTTCAGTTTTCTCAGCAAGCCATTGATAGGACATAGTAATCTCCCACAGTAACCTTTGCGAAAAGTGTGTGTTCATTATGCTTCAGTTACCTCATGGTGCATCTCTAACTATTGTGCTGCTCTGACAAGTAACAGTGGCAAGATATTTCCTGGTTCCAGAGACTTTAACAACTTCTGATTCAGAATGTTTGACTGATTTGAAATGATGTTCTGGTACTTTTCCTCATCATGTTGTATAGGAGTGTGACCCCCCACCACCACCTTTTCATGTTTAAATATATACCCCCTCCTTTGAATTAATTATCTGGTAACTGAGAGTCAGTAGCAGGACTGCATCACATTTATGGGGATATACTTTAAACACTGATAGCTGAATAAGTAAGTACTTAAGCTATATGGTTATACTGAAAAGAAAATGAAATAAAAGAAATTCACAGTCAGGTTAAAAAAAAATAAAAACTTGGAGGCACAGAGAAAACACTTTATTTTCTCTGTTTCAATTCAGTCCAACATTCTGAAGCACTTTAGCCATGATCACAGATAAGAGTATAGGCATTTCCTTCTGAATGTTTGCCCTGCATTATCACCCTATCAAGATCTCTTAATCATGCCCCCAATACCTTGCACCTGGGAGGGTTGCTCCCTTTGCTGCACCCTGGCTATGCCTCTGCGTTAATGCCAAACAAGCAGTTACATAAATTAATCCCCCACTGCAGCAGCTTCTCCCCTACACAACTTACTTCTCTACACTAATTCTATTGTTGCAGAGATGTGACCAAAATGTTTTACCCTCTACTGTGCTGCATTTGACAAGTGCAACACTAACTGACAAGTTTAGAAATCAAGAAGTCAAGAAGTAGGAACACCTCTCCCACCCTTTTAGATATATATATATATATATATATATATATATATATATATATATATATATATATGTGTGTGTGTGTGTGTGTGTGTGTGTGTGTATGCGCGCGCACAGGGTAAGAATTTGTATACTCAAGCAATGTCAAGTCACACTAAATTGCCAAGTTTAATTTGGTGAGCTGAGCCTTTGTTAAGGCTGTCTTAGCAAGTCACCTAACTACTACATGCTCACAAAATGCATTTCTGTCCTTTCTGTCAAAAATAGCTGGCTTTTTTCTGTATTTATGTCTTCAAGATTCAATTGATAACATAAACCAGCAGACGTTGTTTAAAATAGTCTGAAATATAGGAGTGTTATAAGCTGTGATATTACATTTATAATGCATATTACATACAAGTTCACTGTTTACTGTGTAACATAGATCTTGTCCATTAATGACATTTTGATAACTATATGCAATTCATAATACATATAACTTCACTGTATTCTTGTTTTTTATTTATGTTGTCATTCATATTTGCTAATAAATGCACAGTTGTTCGTATAACTTCATTTCTCGTTAATTACTTTAATATTTGATTGTTTCTTCAGTAAGTGTACCCAGTTTTCTAACACATAAAAACTTTGTATGTAGACTTTTGTGGCAGTTAAATGTTTGCTGACAATGACATATGAAATTATAAAATTGTAGTCTTGCCCATGTAAAGGTCAATCTTATGTGCCTCAATGTCACTTTATCTTAGTGATTTCAAAAGCAAGACAAGCAACTTGGCCTTTTTTCATGCAATATCACATTTCATCCCCCTTTAATTTTGTATTTTACAACTAGCTAGCCTACAATATGGTCACTATTGTGCTTATTTTCATTCTTTGCTTCACAGTGCTGAGACATTTGTACCACAGAAAGTACCATACTGATTTTACTTTAGTATGAGAGTCGATTTGGACAGAAGCCTAGGTGTAGTAATATGGAGTTTCGCTCAGGCAGTTAAGTCTTGGTAATGATCTATAAGCTGCAAATCAGGCTCACAGGTGCAAATACAGAATATTCAAAAAATATGGGTTTAGCAAGTCTTTTTAATTGAACAAAAATAATGCACTTATTGAAATTTGCAATAAAGTTTGTGTCCTTAACTTCTGATATTCCTGCCCTATTCTTTGGACCTTACCACATTTGTTGGAGACACAAAACAGCTCTTTCAGCTTCATGGTGTTGAGGTATTTAAAAGAAACATCTGCTCTACCTAAAAAGTTAAAAATAGTAAAAATTCCAATTTATTTCATAAGTTAGTAGGTGGTCACTATATTTCATAAGTTCATAGGTCATCATTAGACTATCATCCCAAGAGCCATTTTAAGAGTGACCAAGCTTACCCCAAATTTACCAAAATACTGCTGATATTTCAATACTCCATGGAATGTTGTTGTTATGATATAGTCTTCTACATATCAAGTGTTCACAGGCTGCCCCTGTCCATTGTGGACATAGGTGCCAAACCAGAAATAAATTTGCAATTTCCATCCATTGGGCCAAGTTACATTTGAATAGGGTTAGGAACAAACTTTGCTTCATATGGAAGGAAAGAGTATTCCAGAGAAATGGTTATCTTTGAGTCATATACCTGTCCATCGAACATGTCCCGTTTATGTTGCAGATAAGGTTAATCCTTAGAATGCATATTTTTGTGGGTTTGTAAGGGTGCCATCAGTGTGTGATCAAAGGATGGCTTGTAGGCTAGGCATAGATCAGCACACAGTAGTCTGTAGGAGAATGAGCACACTGATGGGACTTTGAGATGGTCTGCATAGAACTTCTTTACTCTCTGTATTCTTTTTGTGTGGAACCTCTGTGATCTCTCAAGCTATTGCAGGTGCCTGGTCAGTTACATTCTGATGGATACATTGTACTCAATGATTTATCTAATGTGGGCAGAGTACACCAGAACAATGACCTCCTTCAACCTGCATACCATGCCCTTACTTATAACTAGTGCAACTTAGAATGATGTTCTCACAACAGTAGAAAGGGTGGTCAAACGTTAGGTTGCTGTTAACGTGCTCCCAGATCCCTGACCTCTGGGTCTACTTCAAGGGTATATTATTACTGTGGACATTTCCAGGGGTGATTCTCTTTCCAAAGGGTACTATTATGCATTTTTTCACATTGAGCTTTAGTCCATGGCTCCAATTGTTTGTCTGGACCAGAACCTCTTGAAGGATAGCTGTATGTTTAAGGTAGTCAATGACCAAGACTAGTTTGCAGTAATCTGCAAATTTGGTCAGCCAGAGACCCTTGATGTTTGCTTTGACTTCAGAGAAGTAGATGCCAAAAAGGAGAGGTCCCAACACTGATCCCTGTGTGACTGCACTAGTGATCTGCCTCTTTCTGGAGGTGGATTCCTCTATCCTAACTTCTTGTATCCTATAAGTAAGCCAGCTGGCTGTCCACCGAGTGACATAAGGATGTATGACTAAGTTTGTACTTTTATCTACAATGCCTGGGTGAGGTACTGTGTCAAGCTCCTTGATGATGAAGGCTTGTTTACTATTTTTCCTCATAAACTACTCACAACCTCATTGTGGAGTTCAGAAATAACAATAAAAGACAGAGCATAAAGCAACAAAAATGTATAAGTACATTATGATGGTTAAACTAGTCCAATAATCAATAAGGAGTATTAAAGTGAATAAACTAAGCAGCAGTACTAAAAATGTTATCCTGATATGACACTGAATAGTATTACTTCCTCAAAAGTGCTTGTTTGCCCAGTTTTGATTCCAGCTGAGGTGTATTCATTGTGGCCTGCATATCCTTCCTGTAATTTTGTGGGTTATAACTAGGCTCTCTGGCTTCCTGTCATATCACAAAGATATGCTGAACAGTGAACAGATGGGATGTCAAAATTATGCACAAGTGTGTATCAGTGTACACCCTGCAACAGACTGGCTTCCAATCCAGAACTGATACTCAGTTATACCTACTGTCTGCTGGGATAAGTTCCAAATATCCATAACTGTAAAATAGATAAATAAGACAAGAAAAAATGAATAAATCATTGATTATTCATTAATTTTTGAATATTAGCATTATCCTGTTAAGTGTCGCAAGAGAGATATAGACCATTCCATAGCTCAGTGAGCTTAGGTCACATAAGGGAACCAACTAGACACATACAAACACACACACACATGCACATACATGCACACACACACACACACACACACACACACACACACACACACTCTCTCTCTCTCTCTGATTTAGTGCACATTTTCTTCTTTTAATCCATATTGGTTTTGTGGCAAAATAACAAGAGAATATTGTCTACCAGATGAAATAAATAAAGCTGGAAGACAAGGCATCCCTTAACTATTACAAAAAGTAGAATCTCTCTTTTTACCTAGTTTGTGAATTCCTGGAGGTGTGAAGCAAACAGAGTACTGTAATCATCAACAAAACTAGCTAAGGTCCATATCTTCCTAAGTTCCAGGGTAACTATTAACTGGAAGAGCACCATGACAGAGCAGAAGCTGAGCATTACTTTTAACTACTAAAGAATGCATAAAACAAACTTTCTTTATAAGAGAAAAATTAATCACTGACAAGTACAGAATTGTTGTGCATTGAAGGATATAGCCAGGCACACTCTTTGTACTCTACAGAGCACATTTTATTCTGAACATCAGTTAGAAATAGTGGGATTTTATCAAGCCATATCATGTCTATAATCATCTAAATGAATGCCTCTAACAACATGCATATAGTTTACTTGCAAAGAGGATTGCAAATCTTTGTACTTTACCATGAATTTCCAGTCTAATTATTTTTGTTAATGATGCCACTTGCCCTTTGGCATCTGTAATTTCCACATATCACAATTATTTTAGCACAGATAAAATAAGCTTTGATGGGCTTTGTTGGGTTGATGTACTTTTCTGTATTTGCTAAAGCAGCTAAAATGAATCACTTAACTCTGCACACAAATCGCAGTTCAAGTAGCAGAAATAATGCAGATTAAATGGATAACTGTGTTTAACATTACATATCAATTGTGCTTTGCACTTTATACCACAACAATTTCAGCACAGAGTTGAATTGCTTAGTAAGGTACCTCACACACGTATTTCATGGTTCAAAATGGGGAAGATGTTACTAAAACCTTTTCAATTTAAATTGAATTCAACATCCCTACTATACATCAAGCAACTATGTTGCTGGCATTCAGACTTCAGATGTTGAGAAGGACTGGTTTATGTGAGGTAAGTAAAAAAGTCCATAGTTAGAAGAGTCTTTAATAAAAGGCTTGTGATCCCTGATTGCCTGATAGCTGGGTCCCACATTTAATGAAATCCAGTTGGGCTTCTTCAGGCAGCATATCCACAACAAACACATGTTCTGACAACAATTCTAGAAGAAATGTAATTTACTTCAGTTGATTTTTTTTTAAGTAACCACAGACATTATGCAATATGTTTGAAGAAAGAAAGATTTGGAAAAACACACACTTTTTCTTTCCTTTCAACATTTATGGCTAAAAACTGGTAAATTTTACTTTGTACATATTCAAGTACATAGAAATGGAAAGTGTGCTTTTTGAATTTTATCACAGTTCTTAATGCTGTAAAATGTCTCATTTAGATTTTGAAGACTCTGTAGCAGTGAAAAGCATTTGTTCAATCCTTTAAGATGAAAAATTACAAAGCTGTAAACTTGGAACTGAAAGGAGGTCACAGACAAATGCAGTTCAGTTCATTTTTAATATGCTCTTATGCAACATCTCAGAATGCTTTTAGTAAAAAAGCAATCATTTGTGTAGGGTTTCTTACAAGTGTCCATTTCCTGAAGCAGCCAAAATCATCATTTAACCTTTTTTGTATGTAAGTCATAGTTCATACAGTAGATATACAGTTGATTTGGTGGGTAGCAGTAGCTACATTTCAATTTAGTTAACACTCCTTGTACCTTTATCTGTGGTTCTGCAACAGGGCAAAATATGCTCACAATATCATAAGTGGATGGTTGACATTGTCCAGTTCTTTCAGCAGGAATAACATATCACAGAAGCTGGTGCAAGGGTCAGAACTTGGGAGGTGGAATTAGACCCGTTCATATCTGGAGTCAACAAATTACACACAGGAGTCTTGGTCAATATGCGGGTAAACATTGATTTTTTCTTATGCCCAGATATTCATAACAAGGGCAGTTAGTATATCAGTAAGCAGTATGTTATTTATTTATTTATTTATTTATATATATTTGTTTACCAGGCTCAAGTGCATTAATTACCACCGATCATTTACAGTCAGAGCCCAAATGACAAGTTAATAAGTATATAAAACATAATATATTCCTGATTGTAAATGCAGATATCTGTATCACCGACCATTTACAGTCACAGCCCAAGTGACAAGTTAATAAGTATATAGAACATAATATATACCTTATTGTAAATGCAGATATCTGTATCACCGACCATTTACAGTCACAGCCCAAGTGACAAGTTAATAAGTATATAGAACATAATATATACCTTATTGTAAATGCAGATATCTGCAACAGCATGCTGTATATACCAGGCATGATGACAGGGATCCTACATAAGAACAGTAATTTTGCAATACAATCAAAAGTGCAGTAACACGCCAAGCATTAAATTGTTTACAATGTGTGCAGTGATATATCAAAGACAAGAATGCTGGAGGAAGTTGCAGAGGAAGAAAGAGAAGAGGACATTAATGGGTTAGAGGATGTGGTCTCTTTGTAGGCTGGAGCACTGGGCTTCTTTGTTTTGGATGAATTCTGAACCTGTGATAGGAGATTTCTTTAGGTGAATGGGGCGCGGTGCCAAAGTAATGGGACTATTGCAGAGTATAGGTTGGTTCTTTGTAGTTTGACTGTTTGATGTTAAGAGTTGTAGACTACTCTATGAGTAACCCCTCAGCTAATAGGTGGATGCTTTTCAAAGAGTTTATCAGCTAGTATGGAGTACATTTTAAGATGCAAAGGTCTGAAGAGGTGTAATCCTAGCAGGAGGTCTAATATTTTACTTTATAGGGAACCACTTTGCTTTGCAAAGGGTGAGGAAGTGGTGCTCCTAAAGGGGAAGCTTATGATAAAGCAGCAACATTTGTTGAAGGTAGTTTGTAAAGTGTCAGTGCTCTAAGACTGAAGCAGTAATTAGAAGTCCATATTCAAGCTGGGGTATTAGGAATGCCTTCCTGTGATTGTTTTGCTGGTTTGGGAAGATAGGGAGAAATTTTGTTGGCAAAAAGAGAAATTAGTTCAATCTGTTGCCATTTTATTCACTGTGAAGCTGGAACTTAAAATTGGTTAAGCTGGACCCTCAGGAATGTGAATGAGAGGATTGGCTCATTTTGGGGGGTTATTTAAATCTAATATGTTAAGTTTGCTGGGGGCTCATGAGAGTTTATGATTTGTACTGAACTACATGGTTTTGGTTTGGGGGAAGCTGAGAGTTAAGCTGTGTGTTGTTAGCAATTCATGAAGTAAGTTTAGGTCAGACTGGAGCTTGTATTGGATATATTAGTGGTCAGGACTAAATTTGTAATTTATCATGTCATCTGCGTATAAGATTACAGGAAGGTGATGGAGGTCAGAGAAGTCCCAGTGAGCAGAGGAGATTTCTCAGAGATGGGTGAACCTAGTTTGATTTTTAAATGGCTGTTAGAAAATATTTATACCATAGAAGGAAGTTTGAGCTAATTCCAGTTTTGTTCAGTTTGAGTAGGAGAGGATGTTGATAACGCCCAGTGGCTAATTGATGTCTATAAAGTGTGCTCCAGTAAGGTTGCCATTGTCTGAAGTTTGCAGTATGTCATCAGTCAGGGTCCATAGTGCAGGCTTAGTGCAGCAGCCTGACCAGAATTCAAGTTGTTTTTGAGAGAGAAGATGGTGTTATTGGATGTATTCTAATAACCCTGAACAAATACTTTTTATAGATTTATCTTAGTTTGCGTAGAATTTAAATGGAATTGAAGTGGAAGATGGTTTGAGGAATGGTTTGCTTTGGCAGTGTTTTAATTATGGACTGTTTTCCAGATGTGGAGCATAGTATTTTTGGAGTGCAGTGGTTCTAGATGTGAGAGGGTAAGAAGTGGTCTCGGCAGTGATAAATGAATGATGGGCTGAGATTGTCAGAGCTGGGGAAGTTGTTAATTGAGATATTGTTTAATATGGCAGTAGCTTTTTTAGGTGTTGCGTTTAAAATGGAAAAGGGAGATAATTAGTGTAGAAGAGTATGGTTGGGTGATTTTGGGATGGTGGTGATAGATGATTCTCGGAGAGGTTGCTAAATTCACTTAGAAAGTCAAGGGCAGAAAATTGTGACTGTCAACTATATGGAGATGGTGAATGAATGTCAAAATGGATTGTGAATATCTCTGTTAAAATATTAACCTCTCTCCAGAATGGTTTTGGATTGGCTATCAAGGCAGATTGCTTTGGCTTGTGGTAGTTTCTTGGGGGCCATGTTAATTTTCCATTTTCTTTCAAGCTTCACCTCCATGTTTAAGAAACTGAAGTCAGAGAATATCTAGTCAGCCTTGACGGGCTTGTTCAGTCTTTTCATTATGGGAAAAAATTTGTCTTAGAGCTGATAGAAGGTTTTAGACATGTTATTGGCAGCTGTGTTGTGGTCTTTAGCAGTGTCAATTAGTGACCAGTTGAAGGAAGAGAGGTAGGTTTAAAATCTGGCAATGATATTGTCAGACTGAGGTTTGAAGTATTGTAGAGTGAGATGGAGTTTTCAGGTTTGGTTGGTGATAGTGAAGGATATGTGCCGTGGTCACTGAAAGTAGGAGGGACAGAGGGCAGTTATATTAGAAAGGAAGGAAGTAATGTTGGTGATTATAAGGTCTAGAATGGAGTATGTTGGCAGTTTAAAGTTAGGGAGTGTGGGCTCTAAGATTAATTGTTGAAAAGTGAGGTAAGCTAGAAATTTTGATTTGTCAGAAGATCGAGACCTGAGATAGTTAGGTTTAAATCTCTTAGGATGATAATATTGTCATATTTAGGTGTGTTGTTAAATATGATAATGATAGGTGATTTGAATTGGATAGGGATGAGGGATGCAGAAGACAGGATACAGCTAACAGTAGGAGTTTATTTTTATTGAGTTATGGAGATTTTAGGGGTATCCAGTTGGGTGTGTGTCAAGTTATTGCGCTGGTTTGATAGATGATTGAGAGCTTGAGATAGTCTTTGTATAAAAGCATTCTCCTTTGCCAGGTCTGCTGGTGCTGAGATATTTATAGGAGGAAAGTAGCTGGATGAAGTTAAATGAGTTCTGTTTGAGCCAAGATTCAGAAGGAGCCAGAATGTGTGGGCTGTGCTGAGAGATGAAGGTGCTGACTTGATCTAGTTTGCTCCTGTGCTATGGACATTTATAAGTGAGTAGGGTATGGTAGTTTGGATGTGGTTCAGGGAGGTAAGAATGGTGGGAGAAGGGTCATGGTTCAATGTTTTCTGTTAAGCATAGGAAGAGAATGATGTCTGAAATTCAAAAGGTTTATTTGAGTATAGTCTGTGTGAAGTGAATTGGCTTTTTGTTTTGAATTCTTCAGATGTTAAGTGGTATAGATAAGAATAACGGTCCATCGATGAGGGTGTTGTTTGAGGGGAAATAGTGATTTAGGAGATGTTAAAGCATGAGGGTAAAAGAGGGAATAAGGCATAGTTTGGGTGGTTGGAGGGTTGTACAGTGTGGCTGTGCTACAGTTGTTAGGTAGTAATATGGCAGGAAAAGGATGGACAATAGCAGCAGGAGAGACCAGATGGGTTTGTTAGCATTGCGACAGTAAGGGGTCCTTATTGTTAATAGAATTTATTTGCAGTAGTTTTATGAAACAGTGAAGTGTGTGCCAAACTGTTTATCTGTATGATAGTAATAGTTATGTCATGACAAAACTGTTGTATTTTTTGAAAGTCATAGTTGAAATGGGTTTCTTGAGAATGAGCCAGGGATTGGAGGATGGATCCTGCAGTGTAATTTTGTTGAGAAGTCTGAGATGTGTGTTTAAAAGGAGGATGAATTAATGTTGTTGAAGACATGTGGGAAGTGGATTAGATAAATTGAATGATATGGGAGGGGGTGTGATTGGGGAAATGGGGGTGAGAGAAGAGTGAAGCAGGCATCACCTCATGCATTAGTGGAAGGCAGTCAGACTGTGTATGTGTAGAAGGAAGGGAAGGCTGTTGAGGAAGAGAGAAGTTCAAGTGATATAAAGATAACACCTCTCTAAGGTTAAAAGAGAAGAAAAAGATCCTGAAAAGCAATTTGAAAATGGGGGATAGTATGTAAGAAGCAGACTGATATTTTTAAAACATCCACCTACTAGAGCTACTCTCTCTGACTTCACTTAATATGAATGCAAAGTTCTGCAAGGACATATCAAAATCATGACCATCAGTACAGGAGTAATCAGAATGAAGGGAGAGAGAAAGTGAGATAGTAATAGACTGAAATAATTACAGATGTTTCTACTGTGGTAGGAAACCAAGACCGTGAATAAGTACTTGTTGCGAGTACTGATAGTACAAACTAGGCTGAATGTTTATCTATTTCCCTGAACCTAATTAGCATGCCATTTAACTGTCTTGACATGCCTGTTAATCATCATGGCTCACTAGTGAAGTTGCTTGCCTCACAGTTTGGCCAGGTTGTAGTACAAGTTATGACTTATGACTGATCATATATTTTTGTGAATAAATTTCCTATAAACTCCCTTTATGTCCTAACAAAGTGGCTGACATTAAACATATATTGTGGCTAAGCACAACTGGATCAGACTCTGTCACATTCACTTAAGGGGAGTGATAGCTTTGGTACCATGGTGGGAAGCATGTGCTCTCAGTATGAAACTGATAGCCATTTCTACATTAACCTTACAATGCTAGTTATGTTTTCTTCCCTAATAAAATATTATATGGTCAAAAACTGATCTATTATGAATGGGATGAGTTACAAGGAATGGTAAAACAGTTTACTGATAGTCATGAAAGTAGTCAGACTGCTGCAGAAGCTAAGGTATACCTTTAAGAAAATTCTTAAGGTATGATTGACGTGTTTATTAGAACTAAATTGTAAAAGTTGAAAAAACACTGTTTTAGCAAAGCATCACTGATGGTAGGCTTGTTTGATGTAATGTCATTTTATGACTGACATCATATACTTTTTATAATGTAATTTTGAAATTGAACGCCATTGTGTTTAAGTGGTTGTGAACGGTTTGCCTTCATATGCTTGAAAGCACATCCTTCAAATATGCAGATACGCTAACCATTTATGCGATTCTGTCCCGAATTCTCTAAACGTCGGGAAAAAAAAAAGAAATTCGACATTTCCGATCACTCCACAGCTGAAACAAGTGCTACCATGGGTCAAAAAGGGCATGAGATTTTGTAAATCGGCACTTCAGTTTACGTGGTTTTGGGAATTCACAGTTTACTGCAGCAGTTTTGAGGATGTGGTTGTCGGACATATGAAGGTAAACCATTGTGAACAGCTATGTACTTCAGAAGGATTATAATACAAGAAAGATTAATAAAATATTTTGTTTATAACAAAAGATCTCTGCCTCGTAGCCCAATAGTCTGGGGTTTAGTTTTTCTAAAATCACTATCTTGTGGAATTTGTGTTCTTTTCCCTTCCCTGTATAGGCTATCTTTGGTACTCCCATTTCTTGCCATCTCCCAGAAACCTTTCCTACCCTATAACTTTTCTATATAAATTGCATTTGCTCATGACCTTGTGGTCCAGATAGTAGCTGAAAAAGGTTCATTTACCTGTTTAACAAGTTAATAAAGTAAATTAGAGAAATAATGCATTTTAATGAGCTGTGCGGTATCAAATCCAAATGTACACCATTGTAGTCTGCAAGTAACCTTGAACTGCATTACAGTTAAAAGCTAGTATTGATTGTTACATCTGTCAACTCAAAATTGTATGATAATAGAGATTAGCCCTTGTGGTGTCCACCCATTTCCAAATGTTGTATGAGTTAGTATATTTAAGTAAAGAAGTACAGGCGGCCTGCCCTTCTCCAAACGTATGTTTATTTTACTTTTTCTGTTTGTGTCATAGAATGTGTGTGCATCTGTTCTTGTTTTATTGTTTCTGCTGTGAAGCTAGTTTGTGTTAATTAACTAGTTTTGGGTTCTTCATTGCTTTCTTTTGCAATTTTGAAGGATTTGTGGAGTGTTTCCTTATTTTGATATGAATCTACTTTAAATTCTTTATGCAATGTAAAAGAGGGCACTTTTTGTATAGTTTTCTATGAATGAGTTAGGAATTCGGTTATATCAATGGCCATTGCATTTGATGTAGTGTTATGAACATAATAATGGTTAGAATTCATAAACAGAGATTTGTAGACCTGGAGAAGGCATAAGGCCTTGTACCCTAGAAAATCTTGTGGAAGGGGTGGCAGCAGTTTAGGTCTCGAGGTCTGCCCCTGCATGGTGTCTGTATTTGAGGAGTTAAAGCTGTGTATGAATTGTTGATGTTATATTGCATATATTCAGGGAAGACTGTAGGACTTTGTCAAAGGTATATATTATCTTCCTTCCAATTCAGAATTTTCATGGAGCAGACGTCATCATGCAGCTGCAGCTGAGGGTAATACTTAGACTGTGGACATGAAGGTTGCAGTTTTGTTCCTTACAGTAGTGATGTCCTGTTAACCTCAGGCATTTGTGACTGGGATCCCCAGAATGCACTAGAGTACTTAACTGCTCAGTATAAAATGGTTGAGTTGAACCAGCACCTCCATATCAGAGGTCATAATTCTTTCCTGGAAAAGTTTTATTTTCTTTACATGTAGGTGAATGACAAATCCCCACTTCAGTAGTCTAATCATCTTGAGTGCTTATTCACAAGTGAGGGAAAAGGGAATAAAGAGGCATTACTGAAGACATTATACTGGACTAAGTGAGAACTGAGGCATATACTGAAGCTGTCAATTTACTAGTTACTTTTTGCCCCCAATTTCACTTATGGTCACAAGCTTTGGAAAGTGTCACAAAGAATGTGACTGCAGATACACCAATCACTGATACATCATCTACATAGAAAGCGGACTGTCGCAGTTCAACTTGATCAATCTGCTTTTTCAAATGAACCTTTATAACAGTACGGGGCTTACTTGATTTGCAGAATTTTTGAAAATGGTTCCATTTCTTGCATTTATGGCATTGCTGAGCAAATGCTAAGCACTTTTCTCTTTTAGACTCATGGTTGCCACCACAATTGCGACAGTTAACAGTAAAACTTAACATGGGTTTTGCTGATTCACCCTTGTATGACACTGAGCATGCTCCTTTAACTGAACTAGTCTTAGAACTTACTGGAAGATTTCGGGTTTTCCTTGCCACACCTACAGGAGCTGCAGCTGCCATGTACTTAGGCCTGTTTCTCCTGCCACATGTTGCATGCTGTCTACATTTTCTCTAGATCCTGCTGACACCATGCTCTTATGACTTACAAGCATATTTGTGTGCCTTGCTGCAACTTCATGGATTTGACAGATCTCAGTAGCTTTGATCAGTGTTAAATTACTGTCACGAAGCAAAATCTTTCTCTCAGCAGTATTATTAATACCACACATGAGCCTGTCCTTTATTAACACATCTTTCAAATAAACTGTAGCAAAAAGGATTACACACTCAGTGAAATAAATGCCTCTCCACTCGAATGAATATATAAAAGTAATAAATAGTAGAGATATGGCAGAGGCAACCATGCAGCAACAATATACGAGCTTCCACTGTTGAAATACAAGCTTCCACTATTAAAATAAAGTCCGAACTTTATTGGTGTACACGGTAAGCGCTTTCACAGTTGCTTCGTCAGACCGACACACCTATCATAAAACTCAGTCCTTATATAGTATTTCAAGGCTAATAACATAATTAACTGAGAGATAATCAATTAGCAAACTGTTATGAAATTTATACAGAATATAGATAAAAAATATATGAATATAAAACAAGGTATGGGATATATATGTGGGAGTTACCTACTTGCATTAAGATAGCGGGAAAGAAGAGTATGAAGTGAATAATCTACTCCATTCAGAGAGAAACTATAGTCTACGTGATTTCAAAATGGGTTGAAGGGAGGCTCTCTCGTTTAGTCCTTTGCCTCTGTCTGCTCTTAACCTTAAAACCCAATTTGTCTCTTTCTTTTCCGTGCCATTTCTAATATCTCCTTGTCTAATTATGGGTGTAACTATGTCTATGGCCATAAAACTAAAAGTATGAGAATCACCCTGATTAATTACGTTTGGCTAAGGCATTGTTGATATGTTTAATTCTTATTGCATATAGATGTTCTCTAATTCTAGTTCTAAAGGTCCTGTTGATTTTTCCAACATAAAATGCTGCACACACCCTGATTTATTGCATGTTTAGAGGTGAGCTTAAATTATATTAAACTATTAATAGAGTTTTTTATACCTGAAGAGGAAGCACTAAAAACATCCATATTACAACAGCAACAAGCCCTATATGAAAAGTTTAAACCAGCATTTTAGTCTATGAGAGGCGCTTGTTGCAGCAAAAATGCAACAAAATTGATAGGGATACAAAGGATTTTAAAGAAGGCCAAGTCTTCATTTGGCCTAGATTGAATCAAATATATGGACAAAATAATTCGTATAGAAGTCATGTCAACAATATTCATGATAATAACAAGCAGGGACATAATATTAATGATATGAATAAAGACAACAGTAAAGACAAGAATAAAGAGAAAACAAAAGAAAAAGAGAACCACACAGAAGTTATTAACTGTGCTGTTGTTCATAACCCTAATAATAATTTCTATACATTAGGGCAATCCAATACTGTGTCTACTGAAAAGGTAGCAGAAGGTACCACTCTAATCAACAACTTTTAATAACGACTCCAGCCTGAACAGTGACATTAATATTAGCAGTGCAATGACAGTTACACAACAGGTGGCACGACCTAAAGTTCTTCAAGCCACTAGGTTGAGTGGTGATAATAAACATTTTAATGGTATAGATTTTCCACAATTTCCCCTTCCCATTTCTATGGAGAAGGGGATGAAGAGAGTCCGCTCTGTAAGCCGAGGCAGACAGAAGCGGAAATTGTCAGTGGAGAGACAATGGAATCAGTCATTAAACAAAATGTGGCAACAGATGGAAACAGCATAGTCTGGAATATTTCTAAAAGGAACTTGGACACTGATGAATTTAATGTTTTAAACAAAGGTCTTAGTTTCATACCCTATGAGTAATAATAATTTAACAACTGTTTTGATTGATGTTAGAATGTTGCTTAGAAATGTAATGTTGCAATATGAATTTGGGAATAGCACAATGAAACATGAGTGTAACTTTAGAAAACCAAGTGTTTACATGTCTAATAATCACCCATTAATTGAAGCATTTTATAAGTTGGTTGAGGATGATTTACATGTTTTTTACAATGAAGGTGGTCATAATAAATGTTATAATAAAAACCATAGATCTAACCTGACATACAAGGACCAAGTAACTCTATTGAGGTTACAAAATGATCCAAACATAGTCATCAGACCAGCAGACAAAGGAGGCCCTGTGGTACTCATGGATAGAGAAGGATATCAAACAGCTATGTACAAAATGTTAAGCGACACTAAATACTATCAGGTCATTAATATGGGTAAAGTAGATGAAATCAAATATAGGATGACCTCACTGATACATGATTTAGTCATGTGTTTTAGCATCACACAAGAATTAGGCAAATATCTTGAGGTAGAGTATCCCATGGTTCCAGCCATACAGGGCCTACCCAAAATTCATAAGAACAGTTTAAATCCACCACTATGACCTATAGTCTCAGGAAAGGGGTGGCGCACTGAACCCTTTTCAGTGTATGTAGAAAGAATTCTTTGACCAGTTCTAGAAGAGAATGCAACTGTTCTCAAGGACACTAAACAATTTTTGATAGACTTCTACAGTTTTACAAATAAGTCAGTGATTCATCCCAATACATTATTTGTTACACTGGATGTACAATCCTTGTTCACTGTCATTCTGAATGAACAAGGTATGACATCAGTCAAGGAATATTTAAATAAGCATAGTGACCTTGATAGTAATAACATTGATTTAATTTGTCTCTTCCTTGAAGTAATTTTGTAGAATAATATTTTTGTATTTGAAGAAAAATTTTATATACAACGACATGGCGTGGCTATGGGCACTTCATGTGCCAATAGCTACGCCAACATGGTTTTAGCCTTATGGGAAGAGGAATGTTTATTTGTAACTGAACTGTTCAAGAAATATGTATTATTTTATCGACGTTTTGTCGATGATGTTTTTTTTTTAATTTGTAATGGAAAGGTTGAAGAATTAGAATTATTTGTAAATATAATGAATAATATGACAGATTACTTAAAATTTACTATGAAGTGCTCTGATAGTAAAATAGAATACCCGGATGTGTATGTAGAGAAAGTTATGAACAATTATATTAACACTGGAGTCTTTAGAAAAATAAGTTATAGGAACACCCTGCTACACAGAAGCAGTATGCATCCTGATTATGTTTTTAAAAATATAATTAGAGGGCAAGGAATGAGGATTTCCAGATTGAGTGCAACGGATGTGGGATACCAAGAAGAGTTAATAAGTTTTAAGAACAGACTACTTAATAGAGGATATAATGAAACAGAAATAAAAAGAGGATTGTCAGATTTAAATGCATTAAGAGAAGACAGAGCAGCTCCCTATTTCTCTAGTAAAGCAAACCCAATTAGTAAAACAAGGAATGATTCCACATACATCAAGATTCCTATGTTCTACACTAATGACAATGGGGAAATAGTTGCCATAATAAATAATCATTGGAAAATACTTACCACCAGCAATGATTTTAAGAACATTGTAGGAGAGAGACCAGCTTTTAGGTTTAAAAATAAACCCAACTTAAAGAGGTTATTATGCCAGTCTATATATAAAGACACTCACATAAGGGAAATAGGAACAATGTCCTGTGGGAAATGTAACTTTTGTGGGTTTATAAACATTACAGCTAATTTTATTCACCCAGACACTGGTAGAGAATATAGATTCAAAGTCAGTGCTAACTGTGAAACTTCACATATAGTTTATCTAGCAGTGTGTAGTACATGTGCAGCATTTTATGTTGGAAAAACCAACAGGACCTTTAGAACTAGAATTAGAGAACATCTATATGCAATAAGAATTAAACATATCAACAATGCCTTAGCCAAACGTAATTAATCAGGGTGATTCTCATACTTTTAGTTTTATGGCCATAAACATAGTTACACCCATAATTAGACAAGGAGATATTAGAAATAGCATGGAAAAGAAAGAGATAAATTGGATTTTAAGGTTAAGAGCAGACAGAGGCAAAGGACTAAATGAAAGAGCCTCCCTTCAACCCATTTTGAAATCACGTAGACTATAGTTTCTCTCTGAATGGAGTAGATTATTCACTTCATATTCTTCTTTCCCACTATCTTAATGCAAGTAGGTAACTCCTACATATATATCCCATACCTTATTTTATATTCATAGATTTCATATAAGCCCCGTATGCACATTCTGTTTGTTAAATCCAACTTGTTTTATATGATGAAAATATTTGCAACAGCAAAGTTTTAAAGGAGTAGATTTTTATCTATATTCTGTATAAATTTCACAACAGTTTGCTAATTGATTATCACTCAATTAATTAATTATGTTATTAGCCTTGAAATACTTTATAAGGACTGAGTTTTATGATAGGTGTGTCTTGGTCTGATGAAGCGACTGTGAAAGCGCTTACCATGTACACCAATAAAGTTTGGATTTATTTTAATAGTGGAAGCTTGTATTTCAACAGTGGAAGCTCGTATATTGTTGCTGCATGGTTGCCTCTGCCATATCTCTACTATTTATTACATCTTTCAAATCACCAAACTTAAACATTTTAGCTTTATTTCTCAGGTCAGTAATATAAGCTGCAAAAGTTTCTCCTTGCTTTTGATCTCTTGTGTAAAACAAATGCCTCTCTAATGTAACATTGGTCTGGGGGTTGCACATTTCTCTAAATTTGCACTTCAAACATCCGGGGTCTTCCCTTGATTCAGCCTACAAAATAATATGAACATTTTCCCCTTCACTTTCTTATACTGCTGGTCCATATACAAATGAATGCTCTCTCTCTGTAGCCTCTGACCCTGCTAGATTTAGCAAAATGAATGCCCTGGTGCATGCATCTTTATCAGAATAAGCTGCTTGTATGAATATATTGTACTCTTGCTCAAATATTCTCCAATTCTCTGCAACATTCTGATCAAATGCAAGTGGCAGTGCTTTACGAAAACCTTCTACCATATTAATACATCTCAGTGAAGACTTTTGCCAGTATGCATGAACATATACACATACACATGTGCCTGAAATTTATGCAAGTACTTGTAATTATGCTCAATAACACAACAAGCCTCTGTATAACCAAACTTTACAAAATATGTTTCCCTGGCCCTGTAATACTCTTAAAATCACCTCTTATTATTGTAAGAAACAATTTCAAAATAACTGCACTATGCGAATGAAGTGGGTGGAAGAAGCTCAGAGTAAAAAACCTTCTGAAGTAATTGCACTTTGCGAATAAACAGTACACAGCACACTGAAATTTCCCAAAATGGCGGTATTTTGCTAAACAACTCTGCATAGTACAAGAAACACTTTGTAATGGCAGCACTCTGCAAATAGACACACCCAGCACAAGAAACTTTTCAAAATGGCTGTATTTGACTGCACTTTATGAAACAGTGGCACTTTGCATACAACAAACTCTTTGGAATAAATACAGAGTAATAGACACACTGTAAGCACTTTTGCACACTTTGAGATACTTTGAATAATCCTAGTTATACTATTCAGAGCTCAAGTAAATGCGAAGTAGTTGCTTATGCCAAAACACAGTAATTCACCAAAAAGCATGCAGTCACCTTGCTTTATTTATACTCAGTGTCCCCTTTTTGCACTTTGTTATATTTGTTTTGCTCAATTAATCTCTTCCCATGCCCATTATAGTCTTTTGTGCTCATTTTAACTCTAAACATGCTCATTTTGCAATTCTGAGATAATTCTGAACTCATTATGTGCTTTTCTGATACTCTTGTTATAAAATATCTTAATTTCAAGCATTTTGTTTAATTAATAAACTTTTTCTCGTTTGCTTAATAAATGTTTTTGTGGTATTCTTTTGCTTAGTAATGCGTTTTGTGCCCTTGAAATGCTCTGTTTTATCTTTTTTATAAAATAAATCATTTGTGCAAGTTTTCATTATCTTTAGTTCAATTCTGGCCCTGTTTTGCATTCAGTTCAATTAATTTGCCTTCACTTTTAACTCTGCACCGCGTGACTCTGAAAAGCAGTCTCTGAAATTTTGGTTCTGACACAGTGTTGCTTCTCTAGTCATGATAAAGTAGATAAAACATTTTGGATTCTGTTCAAGTAGCTTTATTATATACAAACATAAACATATATACAAACTATTTGTCTGTCAAAACAGCAAAATCCCGAAGACACAGAACAGCGATTTTTTTTCCCAGGGAAAAAAATCACTGAGCCATTTTTGTGACTTTGTCCTTCCTGCACTATGGCGTAATCTTGGAATTGGTATATATATATATATATATATATATATATATATATATATATATATATATATATATATATATATATATATATATAATTTTTTTATTATTATTTATTTATTTATTTTGCAGACCAGCAATTTTTTTCCCTGTTCTGTTTATTCAGAATTCTGTGTTTTCATTTTTTTTTGGTCGATTATACAATGTTTACTATTTTAAGCATTCACTGTTATAATATAGACCCTATACACACACACACACACACACACACACACACACACACACACACACACACAGAGATGCACAGTCATTGTTTAAATTCTTTACAAATGGATGCTATTCATCAGAGAGGAGGCAGAATATATTTCATTTATTACAAAGGAAATTCTGGAAGACAGCATCTCTAAATTTGCTTCCAATAAATATAAAATTAGAAAGTACAACATTAAGAGCTTTTTTTTCACCCTTACTAATTTTACTAACAATGTTGTTTAATGTTTTTACTTTGCAAAGGTTATTCATGCAGATATATTTTCCTGTTTATAAACAAAAAGATTAAAAAGTATGGAATAATCCTGTTAGCATGCAATAAGGCATGGGAGAGTGTGTGGTTGTTTGTGTGTGGAAAAGATATTATCACATGCTCAGCAGTGCTGAGTCACAGGCCCAAAGGGTGAGTGTCTTACAACCCCTATATATGTGTTATAATATCTGAACCATAGCATCCCATATGCATTATTGCAGTTATAAAATGGGCATAGGTATTCTTCTGCAGTTTGAATTTTACTTTTAGCAGTTCATGTATGATAATTGTATATTTTGTAGTGTATTTTGATGTAAGTAATACAGTGGTAGGTCATTAGTATGCAAAAACATGCATGCTGATTGGTCAGCCCAACCATCATGCCAATTGTAAAATTGAGCATATACCAATAGAAAAAAGTATGTCCACTGAAGTCCGACTGGGCTTTCTTTTATTAATTTATGTTATGTAACTCAATGCCCAATAGCATAAATACTGTTATCCTAGCAGCTTTCTTAGTTTGTACGAGCAACATTTACAAGAAGGAAGTTTGTCATCCTTATTTAAGGCGTTGCAGTTTTCTTGAGCTAAGAGGTTGAGAGGTACATACACAGGACAAAGAAAATACAAGGAAAATCAAGTATGTTATGCAAAACTAAAGAAATGTACCTGATTTTCCTTACATTTCTGCCCTGTCTCTCTCACACCTCTAAAATGTCCAGATTTAAACATTTTTTTTAAGAAAAAAAAGAAGCAATGGAGATTTACCTTTCTCCATTGCTTGTTTTCCAAAGCACTGATGTACTGTGTAAGCATGGGAAAGTAAGTCCCATATGCATGCACAATACATCAACAAAGTGGAAGAAAGTGGAAGAACACCATGGCGCCATTATACAAGACATTCTTTAACAAAAGTAAGTAATTTCTTTCTTAAATAATGTCATTGTATAACATCAATAACCGACTTATGGTGTGGGTATATTGAAGATTTACCCACGGTTGCCTTTGTTTAATCACTCAGAATTCACCCTCGTGATCAAACCAAACCAACCGAAATCTTCAATATACCAAACCCACATGTCAGTTACTGCTAAAATAGTCCCCTTGCCATTTAACTGATAGCTGTGCATTGTGATAACTTTTTAATTAATTGATGACTGGGATAGTCCACTGGCCCTGAAAGAGCCTGTTTTTAGTGGAGGCCTGGGGAAAAAAGCTCCACAGAATATAGACAATTTTACAAAAGTTGTACAAAAGTTATAAAGTAGCAGAACACTGGGAGCATACAAAGATAATATGCAGTTAGTTAAAGAAAAAGATATGAAATTTCTAAATTCTAGGTAATGATTTATGAAAATGAGATTCATATAGTCTAAACATTATTTACAAAGTATAGGCACATGTATATACACAATATGTACAGATAAAAACAAGTTTTTTGTTGTCCATCCAATTAATTGGATGGAAGTTTGTTCTAGAATTTTCAGGATAGTGAACTCAGGGACTTTTCTATCAGACTATGTGCCTTTGCCAAGTCCTATTTATTAACAAATGGTAAACTTATACATTGCCTCATTTGAGCTCTGACAGATGAATGAGTCTGGGTAGGGAGACTATTTGTCAGTAGTACAGTACTTCATAAATATGTATACTGCTTTGAAGGTAACACAGCCTTGGAAAATCTTCATAAAAGTAATAATTTTGATGCCAACTCTAAGACCTGAAAGACACATACATAAGGCAGTAATGCTTCCTCCATTATTTTTAAGTTGATTTAGGTTATATGCTTGCTGTATCCTAACAAGAAGTTGTAGTAGTCAAAACCACCTAAGAACGGAAAATGAATGCTAACAGTAATGCTCTCCCACCCCATTGTTTTGCTTAAGTTGGTTTAACTGATGCTATACTTGGTATTCTTATTTAGTTGGGTTTCTGTGGTAATGTTTGTGTGTTCTACTTCTATTTTAATATGCATTTGTATTCATCTGGTGTTTTGGATACTGATTCTTCAAATTTACCTTTTAGTTTAAACAATGACTGGCAGATTCCATCTACTGCGTGTCTGTATGTGCAGGTATGAGCATGTGAGGTGGGTGTGTGTATGTAATTTGACTCCTAGATTAGAGTGGATGCATTCTGATGCTATTATAGCCATGTTTTGTTCATGTTATTCACTTCCTGTCTCTTCCCATATTGCTTCATTTTATGTTTGTGGAGTTAATGTTTTCACTTTTTTATCCATATTGGGTGTATTTTGCTGTTCCTGATCAGGTAACATTTTAAATTTGAGTTTTTTAGTGTTTTATTACTGTAAGTGATGTTTAATGTCACAATATTGATTCATGTTTTGTTGTATTTATTTTTATTGTTATTTTGCATCCAGACTTCGTAATGTATCTGTGTTGGACATGCATATTTCTGCTGTTTGGTGTTTTTTATTATTATTATTGATTTAATGTTTTTTATTGAAGTATTTCTGTCTTTGGCATTTTTCCCTGGTAAATTACTTTTCAGGATAGTGGCAGTTTGCTGAATTTGATCTGTAGGCATAGTCAAGATCTTTAAGTGAATATTAAGTTTAGGTGGCTTGCAATAACTTTTTTCCATGCATGTAGCAGATCTAATTGGGAGGTAGCTAGCAATTTGCTTGTTCAAATTTCCTTGCCCTTGTTATACATTTATTAAATTGATTGAGAGAAGTGTAAGAACAATTTTTTGTTGGGTTGTCACAAAAATGCTAGAAGACTTCAGCCTCATAGTTGACAGACAATGTAGAAGGGGCCAGATATATCCTGTGTAACTGTGATGCAGGCTTTTATGGGATTAATCATTAATTTTAGTAATATACAGAGACTTATGCAATATGTCTTGATTTTAGTAAAGTATTTGACATGGAACAGCTTGATGTTTTGATTAATAAAATAAGGTAATCCAAAAGAAGTAAGTACGTAGTAGATGAGATTCAAAATTGTGTAAGTGATAGAATATGGTGCGTTAAGTTCTTGAATGCAGCAGATGAATAAGAACCATGATCGTGAGAATGCTTCAGTGTTTGGGACCACACCTCTTTTCATTTTATACTGGTGGCATTTATGTCCACCAAGATACCATAATAATTAAACAAGTAGATGATATATTAATGTGCAGGGTGATTGAAGTAAGTAGATAGGGCCTCAAGAGTACATTTTTAATAATGACCATGTTAAAATTAATCAACAAGAGGGACTTAACTATCATATAACATAATAAAAATCACTCACCTCACTAACATATCCCTTGCCTGCTCCATTTTCCTAGTCTGCCCCTCACTGGTTAAGTCAGATCAACAATTTGTTACCTTTTCTTTCAGAACCTTCATTCCTCCAGTATCCTACACCATCCTGTGTGTAGACTTCAGACAGGTGAATTTAATTCACTTTTCTAATAAAACCTCTAAATGTACCCACAACATTTCGACAGCTGATCCTGAGCATGCAACCAGCTACACTAAGGATTGTTATGCCCAGTTAGACAAATGCATCACTCCAGCAATCCCTACTAGAACCGAATACATTGGAAAATTCAAAAATAAACCACTCTGGTGGTCAATCAACATAAACTTTATAATACAAAGAAGAAACTCCTTAAAACAACAAGTAGGACCAGATTTCCACAGTATGAAAATAAAATAAAAACCTTACCAATAAACTGAAGGCAACTATAAGGCTAGAAAAGTAATAAATGATTTGCAACAGTGGTCTGACCTTTTCCTCAATGGGCTGCCCCTCTCAAACCCAAATGACATTGGAAATATACAGGCAGACAAGTTCTGCTGCAAATTTCTCCCTATAAACGCCCATTTCAGCTCAAATTATCACTCCCCACCATCAGAAAAGAAAATACCCTAAAGAAATTTCCAATGACCTAAAACTCTCCCTCTGTTGTTCTTGGTAATATACTGGGTTGTCTAATAAACAGAGTCAAACATGCACTTGCAGACCCCCCTCTCCCCAAAACTGTTTAACTCAGTCATAGCTACTGGTTATGTTCTCACATCTTGGTACACTGCTGTAGTGTTGCCCCTCCTGAAGGGTGAACACACCACTGACCCTAGAAGCTACAGGCCAATCTACCTTATGAGTCTGATCTGTATGTATTGTATTATTACTGATATCATTAATCATGAGAGCAAAATTCTCATTGGACTTGACTCATAACAGTTTGGCTTCATAAACATGCTAAATCTTACTGAGATGGTCACTGAAGTGGTGGATAGTGGTCATACTATTCATGCTACTTCTTATTCTATGGGCAAGGTGTTCTACTTCATAAGACATAATGAAATTGTGAATCAGCTTTCATCCCTAAGTATTGATCCCAATGTGATAAGATTAATAGCCAACACACTTAAGGATATGAACAGAGAACTAGTGACCAGTGGTATCTTCCAGGGATCTCACAGGGATCTGTGTAGTTATTTCTCTGATCTCAGCACTGATAACAAAGATCTCTGTTGACCACATCTGCTGTAGACTGCAAACTGGGCATAATAATTAAGATGCCTGAAAATGCATATACCCATAAAACTAAGTTAATACAAGTAACACATGGCTCATAAAAGAAGAGTTGAAACTAAATTTCAAGAAATGTCGCATTAGCCCTTTTGAGAAACAGCAAATCACTGCAGCCTACAGCAATAACAAAACTATATTATAAAGTAAAATAATGGTTAGAGATCTGGGTACCTGGGTAAATAGTTCCCTCTCTTTGTAGCTACTATAGGCTGGAAATAATGTTATGGTTTACAACTAATTGCCAGAGCATCTCTTCAAATCCAAGATAGTGATTGTTAGGCAATATTCACCCCTAGTTAGATCCATTATAGAATATAACACACTTTTTATGTAAGTCATTAGATATATTAAAAAGCTTAAAAAGATGCATAGATTCCTAACCAAAAGGATCTCTGCTGTCAAGAATCATTGCTACCAGGAGAGACTGAAAGATGTGTCCCTATGATCTGTGTGTTATAGACTCTTGGGTGGTATTCATACTTTGCTTACTGTACCCTAAGTGATTCTGTTATCCTTACCCTTCTTTTTCTCAGTAAGTAGAATAGTGCAGCCATTACTAAAGCCAAAAATCTAAACCTTCATCAAGAAATAAATAAAACATGATGGAGGGATAGTTTCACAATCAAGCATCTCCCCATGCTCTGTAATTGACTTCCTCTGCAAGTCTAGTAAACTGAGTCTTTGTCTTTCATTAAATGTAACTTGAATTATTAGATGTGTATCCATAACTTTGCACAGGGATTTATAGGCCTCACCCTCCTTGAGAGACATGATAAGGCCTGATGGTAGCCATTCGGCTAGGCATATATGACCTCTAGACTAATTGTCTTGTATACTGTATGATACAAGGATCCTATAATACACTTGTCCTTGAGGGAGAAGGGCAATATATTGGATTTAGATGATGAGGAGAAAATTGTTTAAATTTGGGTAAATTTGATTATGTGAAATGATACATTTATTCATATTTAGAATTTCCTGATTTTTGGGGAGAGTCAGGAATGTTTTAGTATCCATTGTGGTTTGATGTTCTATTCAGTGTAAAATTTGTACTCAAGCTTAAAATTTACAGATGTGTTTACTTGTATTATGCAGGGTCAAACCACATACCAACATTTTTAAATTGCAAGACAACTTCTGTATCAGTACTTAAAGATGAGAGGATTAATGGAGTAGAATTTAGGAAAGGAAGTTTCTTCTTGATTGTTAGGATTAAGGATTTAATCTTTTTAAAGTTAATGGTTAATTTTAAGTTTTTAAACCACTTTGTGAGAGATCCCATTTCTAAGGTAGAAAATGAGATAATCTGAGGTAAGAACATATTTCTGGAGAAATGATACAATAGAGATATGATTGATGAAGACAGAGGATAACAACAGGTCAAGGATTGATCTTTGTTGGACACCCACTGGTAGCATAGCTTGTGAAGCGAGTATGGAATGAAAATGAATGTGCATGCTTATGTCCATACAAATAGTTGCTGAATGATAAATGGCAGTTACCTTTTATGCTGCTTAATGGTAGTTTTTGAAGGTATGACTTTGTATTAAAGGTTTTGCTAAGGTCTCTGAAAATGTCTGTTGTCATTTTTCCAGCCTTCTTATTTATAGTAAATATTGTCACATTGAATGCTAGGGGGTAGTGGTACAACTGTGTCAATATTAGTAACTATGTTGGTTGAGGAAGAGTCAGTTGTTAAGTAGATGCTTAATTTTTGCCAAAGAAATGGCTCTCTCCAGTGGCCTGGATGAAGACAACTTGTAAAACCAGATGAGTCTTTAAGGGACTGTAATATTAAATCAAAAGATAGTGGTGGCTGACTTAAAAAATGGAGATGATCCAGTTAGAAATTATGATGTGTTTAATGCATTTTAGTGCAAGGCATATGGAGGCATTACAAACTTTAGCCTGGAAAGTAAACCATTAGAACCTAGTCTACCATCTGGTTTTAATGCTCAAAGTCACTTATCTTTAGTGAAGATTCATCCTGGGAAGAGTTGGAAGGAGGGAATTCTTAGGGAGGAAGGCTGGCTTTGATTGAAGTTTGTAGTTTGGGTCAGTGCTGCCACTAATACTCCATTGCTGGTGCAGAGTGTGGCTATTAAGACAGCAGAGCTATCAGTCTTGGTATGATAGTCACTGAGTGGATTTGGTTTTCTATTGTTGTTGTGACTTAGCCTAGGTAATAAATTATAGTTCATGTCACTGTCTGTTGTTATTTTTCATGTATCAGAATGCATTTTTATTGTAGAATTTTATTTTCTAATTACTTTTTTCTGGAATTTCTGATATAAGAGTATTGTTCTCATATTTTCTGGTGCTTAGTAAGTTAAGTAACATAACAAGCTTTGTACCTTTTTTTAGATCTAATCAAAATTCAGGGGTAATCCAAGTTCAGTGGAATAATTTAACTCTTCTTAGAGGAGAAATATTTTTGCATGAGAGGGATTACTAAATTTAGAAAACTGTAAAGATTATAATGAGAATAATTTTTAAAGAGGCAAGTAAAGAGTTATGAGATTTGTAATCCAACATGTCTAGAAGGTCTATTGATAACATTATAGAACTGAACATGAAAAAGGTAAATCTGGTAAGATAAAGTAAACACAGTTTTGATATAATGTAGTATGGGTGAGTGAGAGGCCATTCTTGTGACAAGACTGATATATTATTTTGAGCATAGTTAATGATTAGAAACTTTCCTTCCCTGAACTCATTGATGCTAACAACAAGTAAGTAATCAAAGTAATTTGTTTAACTTAATGTTTATAATGCTCAGGAGAGAAAATGAGGTGACTTTTTAATACATTAGTGAAATCAAAACTGAAGCATGGTACTTCCACATATGAAATTTGACTGAGTAAATTAATTAAACACATAGAAAATCTTACAAGAGAATACCATCCTTAAGATGTCTGTCATATAATAGGTAGAAAAACAAGGTCAATAATTACTACCCAGGTAATGGAATACAGGGCTTTAATAATACAGACATGATGAAAATGTATATTGTGAATGTTTATTTTTAGTATCTAGTGCAAGAGTATCAGTTCTATAGATGCTACCGTGAAGTACTACAGTTTTAAGACAATGGGTTAAAGCTTGTGTAGTCTATGATTTGAATAATGTCAACTATATTATTCAAAGCAGGATAGATTCATTTATGGGAAGTCAGCCGCAAGTGTATATTGTTAGGAGGCAGGTAAATAATAAATATAAATAAAAAAAATAACACAATATTCATAGATTAAATAGAATGCATGCATGAATGAAGTGAATGAGTATATGTACAAAACAATGTTTTGCACTTCACTATATAGAAGTCTCTATAGCATGAATCTATAGTAGATTAAATGCAGAAAAATGGGCTATCCATATGTTTTGTGATCAGACTGTTTTGTAAGGGAAGCTAGTCTTAAAGAGTCTATTTTAGACTCCATATGTAAGTATCTAATATTGATTCTGCACCATGTTACCACATTGCAGAATGGTGTCTGATAAATACAGCACATTGTGAATACAGTTCGATTTGCATGATATACTCATTTCTGTCTGTGCTCATACATACATATATATATTTTTTGATACAAGAAATTATCTCCCTTTCAGCCATGATTTCATTGGTGAGTTCACAACAAGTTACAGGGAACTTTCAAGAGGGCAGTCCCAGTTTAATGTGTATGAGGTGAGTGTGCTTTAAGTTTTAACAATTAAGTACTGTATGCTTAAAAGAAAAATGCAATCTGTTTTAGATGCTCATAAAACTAATTACACATACTGCAAAAGTGAGTTCAGTGGCAAAGCCAGTCACAACTGCTTAGTTTGACAAAAGAGTGATAGTTCTCTACATTTCAAATGAGTCAGTATATTTATGAGATGAAATGCTGTGCATGTTCATATTTTCTTGTGTGGTGAGTTTTACAGCACTTTTTAGTTATAGTTCAAGTGTAAACATGTTTGCCCATGTAAAATAAAATATATTGTCTTGACTTTCCAGCTGTTTTGTTCATAAAAAACATCAAATTATAAAAATATTATTTCAAGCAATTGACATTAGTGTATGGTAGAAAGTATGTTATGAAAGCAAAGCAGAATCAAGATTTTTATTTGCCACTCTATATGAAGGATAATAAAACTGTTCTGGACAAAATCTATATCCCACTTTGCAGATTTTATGAAACTATGCTACCATCTTTAACTAAGTGTTGTAATCATGATATAATACCTAAAAATTGCTGTCTTACCCTAGAAGCATACTTATAAATAGATCCATCCTTGACTCATATGTTTCCAAAGTCTGGAAAAAGGCCTACATCCACCCTCTCCACAAAGGAGATAATAATGCTGACTTTACTAACTTAACCCATTGTAATTCTTTCTCCTATCTCAAAAATCTTAGAAAAATGTGTCAACACTCAACTTCTCTCCTACATTCTAGACAACCAATTACTATCAGCTTCATAACACGCCTCCAGACCTGGACATAGTACCACTACTGCCCTTCTCCACTTTACGGATGCATTAAACAGAGTCCGTGATGCCAGTAAAATTATCTCCACCAACTTCCTTGACCTTTACAAGGCTTTTGACACTGCTTTCCATCCCTTACTCATCACCTAACTCTAACATTGGGGTTTCCCCCACCTCTTTAAGCCGGTTCTTCAGTTACTTAAATGAAATACAACAGGTTGTTTGATGGCAAAATTCCATCTCTCCCTTCTTCAACACCCCCACTGGTGTTCCCCAATGAGCCATAATTAGACCAATCCTATTCAGCATATTCATAAACAATTTCCAATCTTATATACACAACACCATCCAGCGTGTCAGCCGACAGCTGCGAAGAAACTGAAGAAGTGGTGTTTGTGACCATGAAAACCCTAACCATATTTACTATATTTTAATCATTAAACCTGTTTTTGGACATTTTATCAGGAGTCTGATTCTTTGCAGCTGTTGGTTGACACGCTGGATGGTGTTGTGTATATAACTCTGTTCCTTTGTTGGTCCAGCGTCTCATTTACACGAGCAGCCATTTGGATATTGTGTGTTTGAATTTCCACTCTTTGCTATCTCATGGATCTGTCATCTATTGTCTGCTCTGCCAACTCTATCTCAGACTTACATCAACTAACTCAAAATGCCTTCTCCTCCAGTGAATCCTGGATGCACAACACCCATCTAGCCCTGAATCCTAATAAAACAAAAGTCATACTTTTCACCCTAGGAAAACAACCCTTTTAGTAGAATGAAAATTTGTTTCAACACATTAAAACTCTTGGAAGTTATCATGGTAGCTAAGTAAGGGGGAAAGGGGAAAAATAGTTGAGTTGAGCATGGACACAGCCATTGTGTTTTGAGATGTTCTTTAATGTGTTTTGAAAATAGTTATTTCTTGTGGGAGTTGATTCAGATTTTACCAATGGAGTTTGAGAGTAATGCATCCCCAGCTTATTATGTGATTTTAGTAGAGATACTAGGAGTTTATTAGCAGAGCACGGAGTGTGGCTAGGTTATAATAAGGTATGATCAGTTTGTAAGGGCTAGGGTGGGGTAGTAAAGGGGTCTTATGGATGGAAGTAGTTCACCATCAAAATTAGTTCACCATCTTTTCTCATAATAAATCATTAACTGAAATCCTCAGCCACACAAAACTCCTCAGAGTCACTATCGATGAGCACATGAAATTCGATCTGCAGATACAACAAAACATCCACAAACACATATTAAACTAGGAACACTCTATAGACATAATCACTTCCTAAACCCATCCACAAGAATATCCCTAGCCACTACATACCTAGTACCCTCTCTCATCTATGGTGCCCCTCTACTCATTAAGATCCAAAGCTCCTATAAGTCCAAACTTGAGACATGCTGAGATAAAATCACCAAATTCGCTACCAACTCCAAACACACCACCCATCACTGCACTGCTCTCAAAACTCTAAAATGGTTAGAACTACCAATCTATTTCTCCTACTTGCAAATAACCACTGCTCACAAAATACTCTTCATACCCCAAGACTGCCCTGCCCTGAGCTCAACATTCAACTACTATCTCCCAAACAGGCCCCTTAGATCAGGGGACCAGTACCTCCTGCAGGTTCTCAAACCTAATCTCCCACCAGGCCAGCTTCTCTACTCCTTCTCTATAGCCAAGAATGGTCTACCCCTTTCTATTAGAACAATCCAAACTCCCACCCATTTCAAGGTATCCCTTCATAACCACCTTTCCAAAAACTGGAAGTGCACTTGTACCATGCCCCCCCCCCCAAATAACACCCTACTTCTTCTCTACACTGCTTTTCGTTTTCTTTTCTCAGTGTGATAGCCCCATTACTTACATATAATATAGACATTCATAAGCTCTGGTGACCCACATTTATTTTGATTGCTTCAAACTGTACTCTTGCTTAGAATATAACATTGTGCATAACCTTTATCTACACTTTGTAAATTCTTTCAAAATTGTATGTACATTTTGTAATCTCTTTTAAATTCAATGTTGTTGTTTTATTTCAAACTGTTAATTTTCTTTTATTGTAGAGTTTTTCTCCCCGGACCTCCACTGAAAATGGGCTCTGTGGGCCCAGTGGACTTTCCTGGTAAACAAATGCAAATAAATAAAAATAGATAAAATGTGTTGCCTTTGTGGAGATTGCTTCCCCAGTGGTAAATTTATGCATAATGCATGAGAAAAACATAGGTTGATAATACAGCACCATGAATGCCTGAGAATACATTTCCATAAACACACCCAAATAAGCTTTTTTCCAGGGGAGCTAGTCCTCTTTCTTATCCCAATAGGGGTAACCACTCACATCTGTTAATGTCATATGTATTAACTCCATGGTCATATAACAGTGAGTAAGGGTCCACCTTACTATTTAAATGTACAGTTGTCTCATGTAAACAGTGATCTTACACAGTGCAGGCACTCATACTTTGATCTTAACCAGTTATGTTAAAATAGTTGCAACCCAACCAGTTAATGATCACAAACATAGAAACCATATCTGCTTACCTACCATGTACCTTTCTGGCAACCTGGGACCAGTGGAATCACAAGATGTTACATAAGGCATCATCATGAGATGCATATTCTGATAGTGTCATCAGATGCAGTGCTGCCATCCTGCACTTCTGTTTTTCTACCGGTTGTAAACTGTGGAGTCTGAGCACCAATGTGGCAACTGTTGGGAGCAGTCATTCATGAGATGGCTAGTGGACAGTCATTGATGAGATGGTTAACGGGGCAGTCAATGATGAGATGTTTAGAGGGGCAGTCACTGATGAGATGGTTAGTGGGGCAGTCACTGATGAGATGGTTAGTGGGGCAGTCATTGATGAGATGTTTAGAGGGGCAGTCACTGATGAGATGGCTAGTGGGCAGTCATTGATGAGATGCTTAAAGGGGCAGTCAATGATGAGATGTTTAGAGGGGCATTCACTGATGAGATGGTTAGTGGGGCAGTCAGTGATGAGATAGAGGGGCAGTCATTGATCAGATAGACAGGCAGTCATTGATGAGATGATTAGTGGGCAGTCACTGATGAGATGGTTAGAGGGGCAGTCACTGATGAGATAATTAGAGAGGCAGTCACTGATGAGATAGAGGGGCAGTCATTGATCAGATAGACAGGCAGTCATTGATGAGATGATTAGTGGGCAGTCACTGATGAGATGGTTAGAGGGGCAGTCACTGATGAGATGGTTAGAGGGGCAATCACTGATGAGATAGTTAGAGGGGCAGTCATTGATGAGATAGAGGGGCAGTCATTGATGAGATGCCTAGTGGACAGTCACTGATGAGATAATTAGAGAGGCAGTCACTGATGAGATGGTTTGGGGGCAGTCATTGATAGGTGGTTAGAGGGGCAGTCATTGATATGATGGATAGACAGTCATTGAAGAGATGGTTAGTGGGACAGTCATTGATGAGGTGGTTAGAGGGCAGTCATTGATATAGTTAGAGGGACAGACATTAATGAGATGGTTAGAGGGCAGTCATTGATATAGTTAGAGGGGCAGTCATTGATGAGATGGTTAGAGGGCAGTCATTGATATAGTTACAGGGACAGCCATTGATGAGATGGTTAGAGGGCAGTCATTGATATAGTTCGAGGGACAGCCATTGATGAGATGGTTAGAGGGCAGTCATTGATATAGTTAGAGGGACAGACATTGATGAGATGGTTAGAGGGCAGTCACTTATATAGTTAGAGGGGCAGACATTGATGAGATGATTAGAGGTTAGTCTTTGATGGGCTAGTAGGAAGACATCTGCCATGACTAAAGGTGTAGATGTTGGACTAGTTGGTTGATTATTATCTGTCTAATTAAACTCTAGTGGAAGAAGTAGCAGGTGGCTACACTTCTTGGGAAATTATTTTGATCATTTTCAAGTTGGGTGATGACTTATGAAAAGACATTTAGTAGTAATTTGCTTAGGCAGGGTATTACTGGAATTACCATTCACTGACATTCAATGTAAGAGTATTTACAGCCTGATCACATGTAAACTGTCTTAAGTATTATGATAAGACTTACCCTAGTGTGGTATGACAGCTGTGGGGAGAGAACTCTATTCAGATAGTACTAGGGTGGCCGGCAAGGTTCTGGACTCCAGGAATGACATGCGATGCGTGAGTGTTGATGGTATTCTGGATGGAGGGATATAACTGCCATCAGCAGGCTCTGTCCTACATGTCCTCTAAAAATAGCTTTTATAAGTCACACACCATCATTGCTGCAAATACATAAGAGTATTTTGCATAATGTCGCAGTAATTTTGGTGTCTATATTGTGATGAAGAAGGATAAAGACCTGAATATAGTCCAGGTGATCTGAGTTCAAATAGTGGCTTGGCTGTATGTCAGTGCTGACAGGGAGGGTGGAAGTAATGCATGGTCCACTGCTGATGTCCAGTCCATACTCCATCCACATGGTCTTGCTGCTTGCATGCAGGGGATGGGACATAGGAGAAAACAGCCCTTTGTAGCAGTATAACACTACCACAGGTACTGTGATCACTTCATTGACTCCAAACATGGGTTGGAGTTAGTCTGAGTGCAGCAATGGTGCTGTTCAGTAGATTGGTGAATGAGGAGAAGCCTTGGGAACAGTTGATGGTCAGCTACAGTGAGCCCAAAGAGAAATGCAAAAAAGTCATTTTGAGGACAGTCTGTGGAATCTGCCTCATAGGGGAGATGGAATTATCTCTTTTGCCTGTTGTGCTGGATATAAGCCTGGAAAAAGAGTGGCTTTACCAGAGCTAAAATGTAATGTGTCCTACTATTACTTAAGTCTAGAGACTAGTCTGTGGTTTTCTGTTCATTCTGTTCTTTTTAATAACCAGAAACAGTGCACTGTATGTATAAATTAGTTAATTATTGAATCATGCTGTTGTAGTTTCACTGCAAGAAGCATCAGTAGTTTCACTGCATAAGTTTGAGTGAAAATACTGTTTTACTAGCAGTCACCATACAAATTGGATCCTTGGAAAAAATGTTCATTTAGGAGAATGAAGGAATTGTTTTTTTTTTCCTCCAGTGGTTCTCTCATCTCTCAATCTCGCTTGCTCAGTTATTTCATTCTCTGATTGCTTCACTACAACCATCATCTCCAATTTACTTCTTAACTTCTTTCAAGCCGTCTCCTGCTCTAACCCTTCTTGGACATGTTTCCTAATTTTCTGCGTGTATGACCTTCAGCTGTGAATTTTTGGGTTTAGAAATGGGAATGAGGTGAGCAGTAGCAGCCTGGTCTCATCATCCTTATGGCTAACACATCATGAGCACCTTGTAAGGTAGTGTTGTGTGCCGGCAATGTGATCAGCACATCCTTCGCATGGAAGCCTAGTTCATCATGATAATTTCCACTCTGTTGTTAAGCTCTACTTTGCTAAATCTCCTGACCCTCTTTATTAGAGATGTATGCAGAGCTGAATCTCATACTATCTCCACAGAAAGGGAACAATTCATTGGTAGTTGCAGCCTTTTCTTTCCTGCTGAGCCTACGGGCTACCTAGGCACATTGCAGAACCCAATCAGTAGTGCAAATGATTACTTTGTTTTTTTACTGCTGTGACAACAAAATAGATTTTTTGTTATTACTGTTTAGCTTGATTTGCTGTGGCTGCATATAATGCAAGTTCCAAAGCAGAATCATTCGACAGATGCATCTGTTACAGATGTGTAGAAGAGTAGATGAAGCCACTGTGATAGATAAAAGTCACAAAAATGGTACCATATGCACAATTCAGTAAGCAGTAAACCTTTCTTTGAAATGTTTTTTATCTATGCATATTCAGAAAGAAGTGTAAAATATCCCAAGTATTTGCAAATTTTAGATGAGAAGAAAATTAGCACACTATTGTATTTGAAAATGTGTGCTTTTAATAGTGCACTCATGCAATTACTGTAGACGTTTTATTTAACATTTGTTAACTGGGAAAGTCTGACTTGGAATGAAACCAATTTTCAGTGGAAGCCCGGGGAGAAATGCTCTTGACGCATGTCTTTGTAGCATGGAAGGAAACCGGAGCAAACCCACACAAACACAGGGAGGACATGCAGACTCCATACAGAAGGCACCCCAGCTGAGAATTGAACCAGAGAACCTCTTGCTGTGAGGTGACAATACTACCGCTGCACCACTGCGCCATCCCATCTCTTTTTTTTCTATCATGTTCTACCTTTCTATGAGTATTATGAATGCTCAAGTCTGAAAACTGCCTGACAATTCTTCTGTGCAGAACATGATGTCAAATTAATCTAGTAAATATATATGGGGTGCTACTGAGCAAACAAAACCACAGAAGACAACTATAGGTAGCCATGTGACTCAGATCCAGCAATGTATATAAAGGCTAAGCAGTCTCTATAATCTTGCGGTGAACATACCATTATGAAGTAATGATTGTGAATTTGGGCCAATATAATACACTTTACATTCAGTGTAGGAGGCCTTGCATGGAGGTTTGACAATGATATTCAGCACAGTTGTGATTTCTGCAAAGTCTAACTTGCTGTGCCTGTGACTTTTCATACTCCTTGCATTTATTTAAACGCAAACATTAAGCCAAGGAGCAAAGCTTTTGCACCCCTCATATATGGAAGGTGAGGGGTGTAAAAATATTTTTTGTTTGAATTTAACTCATCCCAGTTCCCACCTAGCAGCATTGTGCTAGAATTTGATTTGTGTATCGTTTGTACTTTCCTCCCTGTAAAGACATGGGATAATCCTTTTAGTGCGTCAGAATTTCTGGATCAGACTCAATAGATGTCAAAAGTAATAATTAGGTAAAAATATCTGAGTGCATTTCTGTTGTGTTTTCCCCCCGAAGGACAACTTCTACTGTACTCACACTGAGTCAGCCTGCCATCTGCTCAGCTTAGTCACCCCCAAATGCAACCCTGTAAGAATCTGTACTAAGTGATTAAAAATACAGAAAGATTGGCAAAGAGAAGGTTAGACTTTACCGTATAGTTAGTTTCTTGATGCAAAATAAGAAAAGAGTTACACCCTTTTAATTAGCGTTTTATTAGCTGCTGTTTTAGAAAATGTATTAGGAAGGTGCTGCTTTTTTGGAAACTGAGAGGAATGTGTGGTATGCACCACTCAGCTTAAGTAGTGTAAATGTTGGTTAAATCACAAATTTACTTAAGGAAAAGATGTAGGTACACCATTGTGACAATATACTCGAGTGTTAACTTAGTAATAAAAGCTGTCACAGTTCTAGTTTGAAAGATTTATTTTGTGAACCATTACTTTTTGTCAGAAGATCCAATTATCCATAGCTGTTTCACATAGAAACAAAGTAGATTTTTTTCATTTAGTACTTATTTTATCCTGTTTCATGACACATTTAACAGTAAGTATATTTTTATAGAGGTTTCAAGCACTGTTAGTACAAGCATCCTTAATGTGCACTTTATTCAGTATAATCTTTGAAATTAAATAGTTTAAACTCATTAAATTATTTTGGTTCACTAGTTATTTTTACTGAATTTCAAGGCACCTGTGATCTGTCCAGAATTACACAGGATGTCCAGATTTTTGTCTCATAGTTGGTCTGTTCATCAGAAAATGTATAGTTTTCTGGCAGATCACAAAGAACTGAACACATTAAATAATAACAGGCATTTCCGTTTCAAACTTCATATCCTTTAAGACATGTATACTGATATATTGCCTACCATTGCTGTGGTGCAGCGGTTAGCATTGTCACCTCACAGCAAGAAGTTCTCCCGTTCGATTCTCGGCTGGAGCGCCTTTTGTGTGGAGTCTGCATGTCCTCCCCGTGGTCGAGTGATGTTTAAAGACATGCAGGTAGGTGCATGCGTGAATGGGTGTGCCTTCTTTGAAGGTTGTTGTCGGGTTGTCAACTTGGCATTGTAAAAAATCCACTGCCAATCATTAGTGGACCGGTGTTCCGCTGTGGCGACCCCTAACCGAAAAACATTAGTTATACTGATATATTGCCTCTTATTCTAACATCTGTCTATATTTAGAAGTGGAAGATTTAAAATATGTCCCTGATTTTGGGCCCTTGGCCCCACATTATTGTTGGCTTTGTTCAAGATTCTTGCACAAGGTGTTTTGAGTTTGAGGGATAATTGCTATTATTATTTAAATATGGATAGCTGGTATTTTTGCACAACTTTACATTTTAGGTTGTTCTAGCCAATGAATGCTCTGTTTTGTAATGTATTTCTTATGTGCTATTTTATTTATTTATTTGCTGTAGAGTAGTTGGTTTACCTGTAGAGAGAATGTTTTGACAATAGCACTTTCTAAACAGATTTTTTTCTTTGTCTGAAATTTTAAGTTACCATGTATCAAGTTTCACAATTAGGTATATTTAGTGGTCAGATCATGGTTTAAATGAAGCTCATTTCAAATCATTGAGGAAAAAATTATTTTGTTAAAGATAACCTGACAGCAGACCTGTCACTTCTCAAAAATAAATTTTGCTGAATGCAGTGCTAAAAATCAGATTATTTTACAAGTAAATGCTCAAGAACTTGTTTTTTTAACTATAATTGTAATTGTGTTACCCTTTAGACCAAATAAATAATTTCAATTTATTCAAGACAAAAATAAATACATTTTATAGTAATCAAGAGCAAAACAGAACTTCTGTAATAATTAGAATCTGCACTAAATTAGTAACACTTGATTGTGGGCAGAGGAAAATAGTCATTAAAGTACATGACCTTATGTTAAAATATACATACTGTTTAAAATTTCAAAGTTAATGCTGACAGATCTGACAAAATTCCTGGAATATAAAACTGAACAAATATATTAAGTACTACTTGTATTAAAGAAAGGGCAATTCCTCTGGCATTCTATCCAAGAAGATACAAAAATAATTTTCTTGAGCATTTTTCTTTGATATTTTCAAATGGGTGCAATATGTATCAGCCTGGGAGGAAATGGTCGACAGTCCTAATTGCTTTGCCAGGAATGGCCTACACCTGTCCCCCAAGCCTTTTGTATATTACTTAACCTTTGTCTACTCCCATAGTGCCTTTTTAAGTAATGTCAATCTTCCAAAGCTTCCAACATAACTAAACAGTATCCAGATAGCATCAATGCTAGGAGCCTTTTAGAAAAAAAAATCCACATCCTACAAGCATGACTGAAAAACTTAGATATAAACATCATGACAGACACTTGATTCACAGTCACTGAAAGCACTCCATCCATGGAGGGCTTTGATGATTATTACTCATACAGGTCCAGGTGTCGCAAAATTCTTAAAAAAAAATCTAACCTCCAGACTCATTAGATGTGATAGTGACTTGGAACTCTTCCTCATCCAGCTTACTATAGACAAAATCCTTTATTACATCATAGCTAACTACTGGACCCCTCTACGCCCCCACTCCCTCAGTCTATACTGCTTATCTAGCCAGTATAGAGTCCCTATGCAGTAAGCCAAACACCATTCTTCTACTGATTTTCAGTGTACTGAGGTCTTTCTGATCAGGTTAAACAAATGTCTGAGATACATTTCAAGTTATGCACAGGCTTTAGTATACTATGTAAAGGCTGGCCACACTGTGCATGAAACAGAGGCTACCCAGGTAACAGAGTACAGAGGGGAGGACACAGCTGCTATATGCACAGGTGGGAGAGACTAGTGTCATAAAGTAGAGGTGTGTGTGGGTGGGAGAATGGTGCTGGTGTGAGGATTAATTCTTTGTTTGTGTGTGTGAGGCATGGGTAGGTGATTGCAGGGACCTAATGAACCTGACATGGGAAGGAGTAGTTTCTCCAATGTTGTGTGATTGTGAGAGGGTAAGCACTGCAGACATATGGGTGGTCATATGCTAGGGCAGAGATACTTTGTTGGTGTTTGATGGGCAAGTCTGAAGCACACCTAGGAGCCACAGCCAGGAGAAGTATACTCTGTTAGTGCAAATTTCAGCCTTCTCAGAAGCTCACAAGCATGAACCACAGACATGTAAACACAGAGGATGGAGTGCTCTGAGAGTGTGAATGGTGGTTCGTCCTATGAGTAGTCTGTCCATCCACATGTACATCCATGTCAGATCACAGTGCACTCAACACTGGATGGTGGTGTGGATGGGGTAGTGCTTCGGGTCTTAGGCCATGCACTCCCTTTCTCATAATGGGTTCCTCATCAGAGGTAGAGGTTGAACACATAATGGACATTTTGTATATTTAAGAATTAATTCTCAGTAGTCTTGTAGTTATTGTTAAATTATTAATTGTGTTAATAAAGTCACTGAGTTTTTGTTTTTACGCAATGAGTCCACTTTGTTCCCTGGTTGAGGCATTTTTTTTCTATTTGTGGCAGAGGTGGATCAGCCACAGAAAGTGTGTTGGCCATGATGTACATCCACATAGGGGCACTGGCAGTGTAAACTCCAGATGCCACATGTCCATAATGTTGCCCTTCTCACCTGTGGATTCCCACAGATCTTTCTGCAGATTATGTAGTACCACAACCAGTTCAGCTGTAGTATTGTTCTCTGCCTGTATTATAGCAGTGTATAAATGCTGAATAGCAACCATGGAGACACTGAGTCAAGTGCTTAGCCATCAGCATACACACCCCAGAAGTCATTTTCTCACTCGGGGCTAGCGGCACCCAAGGGGAACTGTGCCACTGCTGATGCGGCCATAACCTGGGTGGATGTGTCAGCATCTTCCTGTCCATGGGTATCATTCTGTGTCTGTGGAAGTGCTGTATCCTTGGAAAGGAGTGGGGATATTGCCTAAGTTGACTACTGACACTGTGACCCCTATCTGTGCCATGATTTGTTTGAGATCATCATTGGAGCCAAACAGTTCTCTGAAATCAAGACAGCCTGTGTCTCTGCAATGCTGGACTCTGCTAACCTAGCATCTGTGAAAATACCAAAAAATACCCAAACTAAAATAAAACCCTTCATTAACAGTAGAACAAAATGTATAGAAAAGTAATGGTTCACCTTCAAACAAAATGTAACATACCTTTGGCACATGGACTTTGTACCCAAAGTCCCCATTTTTCTGTAAAACAGAGAAGTCATATTTGTTTCTATTACCTTGCATTGCAAAGTTAATGTAGATAGTAACCCATGTTCAAATATAATGTTCATATATATTCACCTGTGGAACCACTGTTGGGTATCTGTGGTGCTATGTATAACTCAGCACCGATGGCAACCATTCCATTATGGATGTCAAAGTGGTCTGCATCCCCATGAAGAGATGCCAGGGGCCTTTCTGTGACAACCTACAACTAGAAGGAAATACGGAAATGATGTAGCAAGATCCCACTTTCTATATCCTATGCATCTACATGAGAAACTGGCCAGTGCTGGCAAGACCCATGTTCTGTTGCAATAGGTATAAGGAAGGACCAGCATCTACAGCTGGATCCAACATGGAGGTGTTATGTGTGTTGTTTATTTGCATGTTTTATTGACATGGTAGGGATGCCAAAGTACCCTGAGAAGGAAACCGAATACACATATGACTGCAGGTGGGAAAGCACATGCCATCTGTATATCCATAAGCCACATAGTTGGACATAATTGTTCCATATACGCTTAAGAGGACTACAACATTTTCGCTTGCATCTTGGCACACATCCTAACTGTGGAGGTGGCTTGTGTTTAGTAACCTGTAGACCAGTGACTTACATCACTCCCATGTGGTTCGTGTATCCAATTTTACAGAAGAAGTAGCCCTTATATAATATGAGAGTGTATGTGTGTGCATTCAACAGGTAGACATGGACCTACAACCAATCACCTCTGTCTGCACACAGAGATCTTCCTATATGGTTATGAGTGTCTACTCCATCCCTACACCAAAGGAAATAGCATAAGCCAGACATAGAAAGCCCTGGAACAGTTGTGGGAAAGCAATGACCAAACTGCTGCACAGGCAGTGGAGTACACATCCTTACACTGCATTTTGACTGACACTAGTGTGATTGTTGAAGAATGCAAAAGCAGACTGGTGGTGGTAGGCCATCATCCTAGGTGGAGCTGTATTTCCATATATTCCTAGGTCTCTGTGTTTCCATCAACAAATTTCACTGAGGGACATGACCTTTTCTTTCCTCCCCACCTACCAACAGCTGCTTTGATGCCTGGAAAGCCAGCGAAATTCAGGTCAGTTGGGTTATTGTCTACCTGGAGCTTTCCACGGAGCCCTCTGTACATTAATGATAAATTTAAAATCATATTTTGTTGTTCTTATGCTTGTTCCAATAAAAGTGTCCTATAGTGCTGTTTTGTGCATCTTACTATACATACATATATATATATATATATATATATATATATATATGTGTGTGTGTGTGTGTGTGTGTGTGTGTATATATATATATATATATATATATATATATATATATACATATATATATACACATACATATGTATATATATATATATATATATATATATATATATATTTATATGTGCACACATATATATATATATATATATATATATATATATATATATATATATATATATATATATATATATATATATATATATATATATATATATATATATATATATATATGTGGATCTACTTCAGATGATCAGAGTTTTAAAAATTCGAATTTCACATGGCCGAGACCATATGATGTCAGATCCACAAAAAACCCACATTAATGAAGACCGGATCACCGAGACGAAATTGCCGACACCACACATCCCTGACAAAGATAAGTATATGTATTACAGTACAGAATATATCCCCGTGTCTATAATACACTTAAAAAATAAACAGGTACGTGTATAGCAGGGGGGCACCCCCCATCCCCCTACTTAAATATACCAACTCTGAGATCACACCACATTGCAGAAATTGGAATACATTCCATTCCGCACTACTCACCATTGTCGGGGATGTGTGGCATCGGCGATCTTGTCTCAATGATCCAGTTGTCGGGGATGTGGATTTTCGTGAGTCTAACATGAACCCATATATATATATATATATATATATATATATATATATATATATGTGTGTGTGTGTGTGTATTTTTTTTCCCCACCCATTTCTTTCACAGTTTGACTTTGTATTTTGATATAAGATGATAGTTTCAGAGGGATGATATTCTTACTACTACTCTGACAAACTGCTAACATAATTACAGTGACTGCTTAAACGTTCACGAGGTGCTGTGCTTTATTTATGTCACTATACTGCTTTTCATACACATGTTCCATGTTACAAACACTAGGGATTTAGGTGAGTAATCTCTGACTGGGCTTTAGACTTTACCAGTGGTGGACTGGAGTGTCACTTACGTTCATTGAGAATTTTGGTAGAAAAGTTATCTTTCCGACACCATAACAATATCTTGCATGGCATTGCAAAACTAATGCTAGCACCCTTCTTTAGGTAGTCCTGTGTTTAATATCACTCAATCTCTACTTCTGTACTCTATAACTCACAAAGGCAGCTTTAACTGAAAAGGCACAGGCTCCATAATCACCTCTGGAAAATGGTGCTCATGCCTAGTTGGTCTTATTTGGTTAACAAATGTATTAAAGTATAATACAATAAAATTTAGCAGTAACTCATGGCTTGGTGTGAGTATCCCAGAATTCATCCATGGTTGGTGTGGTTTGATCATGAGGGTGACCGTGAGTGATCAAACAAATCCATCTGTGGATGAATCCTGAGGTACCTACATCCAGGAATGAATTATTACTGTTACACAATGACATTATTGAATAAATAAATTGCTTAATAATGCCTTTTTATAACAGCACTTTAGTGTACTTCCCCCTTCTTAATGTGTTGATGTGCTGTGTATGCGTATACTATGTGCTACTGCATGCTTGCACAGCACATCCATACATTGATAGGAAGCTCCCATGAAAAAGGACACACATACCAATATTGGTTTGCCTATATGCATTTTTTTTAATTATTTATTTTTTTTAAATAACAGCATTACCAAAAGCGTGAGGGACAGAACAAACATATAAGGATAGTTGGGGGCATTCTACTAACATCTGCACAGTTGAGAGGTGAGGTTAAAAAGACCGAGATCAATTGTATTACAAGAGCTTTCCCTTTTAACTTGCAGAGTATTACAGGATGTCCTGACATTTTCACTAGTATTTTGCTCTGTCCCTCTTTAAAATATCTAAAGGTAACTTATCCTACTAGCATATCCTAATAGAAAGTCAGCTGCTTAATAATAGTAAAGAGACCTGACGTCTTTCTTTTGGAATATGCTCAGTTTACAACAGGCACGCTGATTAGGATATCCAATCAGTGAGTCCATTTTGGAATTGTAGTGACCTTTTATTGCATTGCAGTGGTGGTGTTGCGGTAGCGTTGTCGCCTCACAGTAAGACGTTGTCCTGTTCGATTCTCAGCTAGAGCGTCTTCTGTGTGGAGACATGCGTGAATGGGTGTACCTTCATTGAAGGTTGTGCATCAGGGCCAGCAACTCGGCACGTAAAAATCTACTGCCAATCATTAGCGGACCGGAGTTCCGCTGTGGCAACCCCTAACCGGGAAAAGCCGAAAGACACAACAAGTGACCTTTTGTTGTATAATATGTGTTGCATCGATCAAGTCTTGTCATTGCCCTGTAGTATTTTTTATTACTGGTGTAATCTCCATTTTGTCTGGCCATTTTTTGAATGCACAACATCTCCCTTTAGTTGGCATAAAACCTTTTTTAAATCTTGAATTATGCTCTAATGTTCTGGGATCAGGAGTAATAACACAATGTTCTGCAGTCCATTTACAGTGCAGTGACTTCTGCTGACCAGCAGCAATATAGACCATCATAAAACACTTGCAGTAACTGCTGCTGCTTCGTCAGTCATTCTGTAATGATTTCATTGATTGCTATGTTGTTGGCAGCAGGAACACTGCAGATGTTGCAAAAGCTTATGGCAGCGTCCCCTCTTTTCAAAGAGATGAATCATGTTTTCCCATGAGGCCAACAGGCCTTCAAAAAATGTCTGCATATCACATACCTCTTAACTCTGAGAAAACAAACAGCATACAGTAATACACTGTAAATTTATTCACCATGAAGTGAAAGCAGAATGACTTTGGTGTCATTTATACATTTGCTTGGTTAACCTCATGAATGTTTAATCCGCAAAAGGCCATTTCTTAAACCTGATGACCTAAGCTAGCATACTGCTACAGTGACAGAAATATGGGAAGAAATACTTTACATTTTTAAGTAAAGCCAAGAATATTTTAGAACAGTCACATGATGCTGTGTATTTACTGCATGTACATGTAACAACTAAATGATGTTATAGAGGCAGAACTCAAGCCACTGTTATGAAAATTACAAGTATTTTGTGCAAGGATATGTTAGCTCTCCTGTCACATGATTCCCTTTCTAGCTAATGCCATGGCAGAATTAGAGACAGAAGGTGAGAAAATCTGTTCCTAGATAATCAGTTTTGTTTTTACAATTATAGGAGATTCAGTGTATCTAAAATCTTAACTAGATTCCCTAAATTTTGCAATCATCTCCTGAATATTTTTTTAAATAGGGTATGTATACTAGTATCAAAGGTTCTGTGTCATCTTCTTAAGTACCGCCCAGTTCCATTTCTGCAGTAGCCTATATTCTCTTGTGTTACCTTCACTGTGAATCTGTAAAAGTTGTACTGTGCTTTCCTGGGGTCATATAAAAGCTTACTGCTGGTGAAATGCACTGTGTATTAATATAATAGAATTCTAACCACAAAAATAGCAAGCATTTCCCTGTTGGTGCTTGCATCTTAGGCATAAGGTGCAAATGTATTCCTTACACTACAGTACGATTTTAATGAATCTCTTTTCTGAACAGAATAAGCAACTATGGTCAAGTGAAATAACTGATTATTTGATGAGCTATACACAGTCACTCTACCTTACTACATAAGCAACTATGGTCAAGTGAAATAACTGATTATTTGAAGAGCTATACACAGTCAATCTACCTTACTACAGAGGACTTTCACCTCGAAATTTGAAGAAGAAAGGACAATCTTCCTGGGATACCTGAAAGGCTGCTTTTGTTTCAGTGCTCACTAGCAAACCTCTTTAGCTGATCTAGAGCAAAAGTACATTTCTCAGCTAAAGTAATATAGCATTTGAGTAATTACCCTTCTTGGTGACAGTTTTACCATCTCTATGAAACATGACTTCCACGCTAGGATTTTTTTAACAGTCACCCAGTGGTTAAATACTACATGAAAAAAATCCAGCTCTGATGCTTGAGGGAAAGTTGCAACTGTTTTTCTTGTGTGAAACTGCTGTTACATTAAAGACACAAAATACTTTCTTACAGTTAAATAGCTCTTTAACATTCTGTGAAGTGATATGAGTAACAAAAAAAAAAAACAAAGATAACCCTCCTCTCAGAATCAATGGATTACTAAAATGAAGTGCTTAAGCTAAATCTGCAAGGACAGAATGAGGGTGGTTAACTTACTGTTGTACTTGATTCAATATGTGTGAGGCAAGCTGTAGCCTTTGCAGTCAACGTCTGTGCTCTAAAGTGTGGTTGATCCTGTACTATTCCCAGGAGATGAGAGGTATACGTTGTGCACTGTACAGGGTATGCTACTTTCTAATTAATGGGTGAAAAAAGCATCAGATATCTGCAGCACCTGCGATTCATTTGAAACTCAAAGAAAAATAACTCAACATCTGTACTGCATGCATTCTTTGTGACCTACTGAACTGTTGCAAATTGATTAGCCCTGAAGAGGCCACTCACAAACCACTTAAGTCCTGCAAGAAGAATGAAAGTATGCAGAACGTATTGATCTCTATTTCGTTTTATTTGAAAACAACAGAATGTAGCATATCCCTGATGTTAATGAAGGAAACTGATCCATGTAAGGGCTAGACATCAGAAAGGGTGATACCATAGTCATACTAAATGCATTATTGAGCTGTGTGTATGCCACTTTTCTGGTTAGGAGTTGCAGCCTGATAATATACTTTTCAGTATTACTTCTGAAATTCACTGTCACTATTGTAGATCTGTAAGCAGTGAACCACTCAGCACTGTAAAGAAAATTAAAACATGACTTTGCTGAAAAATTGACGTGTGTGCGCGTGTGTGTGCATGCGTGTGCGTGGTGTCGGGGGGGCTTAATATTCAAAAGTCAGAATTCTGACTGGTTTAAGCTCATTTGAAGTAAAAGTAAAAGTAGGATTTGTAGGTTAAAGCAGTTCTCCAGTTTGTCTTCATGCAGCCCACACTGCAGTGTTCCCAATCCGTAGTACTGATTCACAACAATAGCCTACATGCCTCCCTTCTCCAGCTTAAATAACAACAACCTTAGGCATCACAGCATGTCAGAAAAAGATGTTCTCTACTTATGGCAGCCTTACAAGAAATTGGATGTTTAAGATGTTTTTGATCCAGTAGTTCCAGCCACCTAAGCATATGTCAGTCTCCCACCTAACTCTATGTTAATGGGTTTCCTTTCTGACTAACTTAGAAAAGCAACTGATAATGATATACCAAATGGTACAACAACCAGGTGATGGGCAGCAGAGTCCAGTCACAGTCAGTAGGGAGGAGTGAAGCTGTCAAACAATGAGCAGAGGTACTCTTGCTGTGATGAGAAATGCACGTCTAAGCAGGAAAAGATAGGGTCAACTGCAGAGGTCTTTTGCATCTGTATGTATTGCAGCAAAAGTGCATTTGGCAGTACAGATAGCACTGTTGCCTTATAAATATAGTTATTATAAGGGACTGAGTAAAAAATATTTAAATAATGACATTAATTATATTTTTTTCATACTGTGCATGCACACTGTACATGCATACTTTAGGTGGCTGACTTACTGTATTTGGGTATGGGTTAGTGTTTAAAAATGTAAAACGAGTGACTCTTGATATGATGCAACTGAAGCAAGACAGGTAATGTACTTCCTGACATTAACACACTGGTTTAAAACATAAATTGGAAAAATGTTTTGTTTTGCTTTTTTTTTATTGACTCCCCCATATTATACATTTAGCTATAGCTGTTAATGCAAACACTACTGCATCTGAGCAAAATATGTCCCCTTGTCCCTTGGTTAATATGCGTCTTGGACTAAGCAGGCTAATAACACAAAAAAATCTTGTTTTGGTATAAATATTCTTCAAATGAAAACGTGGTAAGTTCTGTTTCAGTGCACATTTCTACATCATACTCTATATCTGTATATACATCTCTCTCTCTCTCTGTATGTGTGTGTGTGTCTGTGTGTGTATGTGTGTTTGTGTGTGTGTGTGTGTATATACATATATGGTTTCACTTCTGAAGCTCAAAATACTGAAATATCAAATTTCAGTATCTCGAGACCAGAAGAACAAAACTCCACAACCATGAAAACCCAAAATACTGACATGAAAAACATCAAAAACAATACAAAATAACACCGAACCCTCCCCCAACATGAAAACATACAAAAACAAAAAGAAAAAAAATAAACAAAACACATTATTCTACATTTAAGCAGGGGGCAAACCCCCCTGCACCCTTCAAGTGGGGTGCTGCACTCCCACACCTCCGCTACTTAGATATATGAACTCTGAGGTCGCGCTAACACAAAAACAGCAACACACCTACATCTACAAACCCTACACTCCCACTACACATACATCACACATGTAAAACAATCACCACTCTAAACACCTATACACACACACCCTCACCCAGCTACCCTAAACTACACCTACAACATCCAAAAACATTACAGAAAATGCATCCCTACCCTAAATCCTTAAATACTACACATTTACCTACGTCTCCAAAAAAAAAAAACGCACATCGACCAACATCTTCATCACCCAGAAACCTCTATTTCTTAAAGAGACAGACTACAATACAAACAAACCGGGAAATACTTACCACATATTCAGCGTTCTCAGATTTGACAAAGTGCAGTTTCAAACAACTGCGCTTTTGTTCTTCTGGTCTCAAGATACTGAAATTTAAAATTTCGGTATTTTGAACTTCAGAAGTGAATATATATATATATATATATATATATATATATATATATATATATATATATATATATATATGGAAACATTCCATATGTTTGAACATTTATAATATTAAAGGCTTTTCATGCAGTGATTGAGTAGTTATGTGATTGCTTCTGCCGGCATTACTTTGTGGGAGAGCACAGAACAGCAGTATATATATATATATATATATATATATATATATATATATATATATATGGTTCCCCTTTATATCATCAATTTGCCATAATGCTGACTCACTTAACAGTGAGACAACAACATAGAATGTTCAAAAGAATGAATTTCGCCTCCGGGAGAATAATCACTGCTATATATAAACATATTTTATACATATATATATATATATATATATATATATATATATATATATATATATATATATATATATATATATATATATATATATATATATATATAAAATACACCCCCCACATATATAATTTATATACATGTGTATAATATATTTGTATTTATATATATATATATATATATATATATATATATATATATATATATATATATACATACATAGATATTTGACATAAATTTAACTAATGTACGGTTTATTTAAATGCAACATATCAACAACTCATTTTATCAAACATGTTTCAGAAAGAGAAAATACACCAAAAAGAAATGTTTTTGCAGGGGAGAAATGCTTCCTGTAGCCCCAGACCCCAGTTACAAAACCAAGGGACTAAACACATAGTAGTATTTGTAGGTTGTGTGCCGTAGCAAGATGGGCAGGGTGTGATTTTAATAACATGTTCCAGATTCATTGAAAAACAGAAGGTGATAATAAGAGGCATTTACTTCTCCATGTTTTGTTGTATTACAATCAGTGGTGTAACCTGCTAATGAGCTTTGTCCTGCACGGTTTACCTTTACAAAGGAAAAACACACTCGTGCAATTGCTCATATGAGCGAATCGTAACTCCGAAAAACAAAACCGCAACAGTTTCCAGTGTTTAAAAATCAGTAAATTAAAATGCAGATTTGCTGATTTTCGAACATAAATATCGAAAAAAAATGTAATGAAGTGTAAAGCAGGGGGGCAAGCCCCCCTGCACCCCCCACCCCCTACTTTAATATTCTAACTCCGAGATCGCACTACAGTGGGGAAAGGGACCATTTTCAGATCCCCACTATAGTGCAATCTGCCCCAAAATGCCTTATCTGCAATGAGCGAATGTCACTGTACATTCGCACATTGCACATTTGAACCTTTTTGCGTTTGACGTTTGCAAACTTTGCAAACGTCCTTTCGAACATTTGCTATTCACCCATGTGCAAAACGCACACATGAAGGTAAACCATCCTGCACACCTGGGTTTGATTCCTGCACTCTCCATTTGCCTCCTGTTTAACTGAGTACTTCATTTGTCTGCATAGTGCTGGTTGCTTGTCCATAAGATGCTTGTTTTCACTGGTGATCAAAAAGCACTAGACTGGTTAAGTGAATTGTTCAGGGTCAAGCAGTTTAAACAGAAAGTGAAAGAGTCAGGCTCGGGACTACATGAAGGCACTGACATCATCTGCTTATAGTTTTAATGCCCTGTCTAGTGCTGCCAGATAATGCCCTTAGGAAGTACACTGAAATCCTGAAACTGTGCTGCTATTTTTTGTTATGAAACCCAGTTAATAATTCAGTATGTGGGGTAAAGAACAAGATGGAAAACAAAAAAAGGATAATTCTTACATGGGATTGGAGTCTGTTAAGTGCTAACTGGAAAAATCCTCATTTCAGGAGGGTTGAAATGTAATTTGAGTTCTCTGAGATTTTAGATCACAAGAGGCATAGGACTTAGCACATACATATATATATATATATATATATATATATATATATATATATATATATGTATGTATATATATATGGGTTCACTTCAAAATCCCGAAATTTCAAAATCCTGAACTCAAAATCCTGAAAGCTCAAAATACTGAAAACTCATAATACTGAAAACCCATAATACTGAATCTCATAATACTGAAAAATATACAGGACACCAACACTGACTGTATTGCAGCAGAAGTACATACAGAAACAAAGAAAAGACAAACCATATCAGTCTAAACCAACTACAAACAGCAGGGCAAGCTGCCCTGCACCCATCATGTGGGGGGCTGCGCCCCTCACATCCCTTGCTACTTAAATAGATAAACTCCGAGATTGCACTTCACTACACTAAGATGAGTTATGTTGTAGTATAGTACATTAAAAAGGAACATGACTAAGGTTGCAACAGGTAGTCATGAAGCATGTAATGGTATGTTTGCCATTTTCTTCTGTGAAGTGCAATCTCAGAGTTGATATATTTAAGTAGCAGGGGGTGTGTGGAGGTGCAGGCTTATAATTGTAGATGAGTAATATGTTTCTGTATATATTTCTGCTGCAATACAGTCAGTGTTGGTGTCCTGTATATTTTTCAGTATTATGAGATTCAGTGTTATGAGTTTTCAGTATTTTGAGCTTTCAGGATTTTGAAGTGAACCCATATATATGTGTACATATATATATATATATATATATATATATATATATATATATATATATATATATATATATATATATATATATAAATACACTGTATAGCAAGTAATGGTTAAAAAAAACACTTGTATAATATATGAATGACTTGTACCCAGCTCTGAGTTGTAAGCAATAAAGGTATTGTCTCTGATGGACCTTTCCACCACTGACAAGGCAGGATAATACTTTTTTAACTTTGTGTTACCATGCAAGATGTATTGCTAAAGAATATACAGGACATATGCACTATTCATTTTTATCTACTGCTTGCGTACCCATCCACAAAGCTATTAGAAGTCTTTATCTTGTGAATCTGTACAGCTTTGGTAACTGTCCCACCTTTCCAGATAGTCTAAATTTTTTTCTTCAGCAGTTATTCCACATTTTTTCTTACAATTAACATGAGATAAATGGGCAGACAGATTTCTCTTTTTTTCATTTTTATGTAAAAAATTTCTTCTGGCATCTTCTAATCACTGATCTTGGATATTAGTACTGATATGACAGGACCTTCGTAGGACTGCCTAGCATGTTGCAGTACAGTTTGTTACAAAGTTGCATTGCAAACATTAGCAAGCATGGCTATTTTTTTTCTTATACAGAAGCTTGTTAACCATTCATCAGTGTAATCAGAGGCTAAATCTGTATGGTGTGGTGGTGATATGGTAATGCTCCTGAACCATACAGGCAGTGTTCCATTACTGTTAGCTCAGTGGCACTACATGGCTACAGTTTACAGTAGGAGCAGGTACTGTTTATCCTGAGTACAAAATACTATTTTCTAGCCATCCCCTCATCACCATTAAGTAGTTTTTACTAATGCATTTCTCATATTAGTGTACTGTTGTTTTTGGTATTTTAGATAAGACAGGAAGCCTTGACCTATTATTCTTAGGATATCAGGGTCGAAGAAGCATGGGTACTTAAAAAGTGACTGCAGCATTTGAAGAGACAATTTAACCACTTTGTGAAAGCGCATTTATAAGTGTATAATGACTAACCCAGTGAAGGTTCCTTAATACTAATGAGCTAAAAACACAGCATATCAGACCACTCACACAGTTTGTGAATTTTGCGGTAACCATTCTTACTTCACAGTCAGTTTATTATCTACCCAAGAATGTGGTTTATAAAATAAGGCTGCATGTGTCTCTGTATGAAATGTTGCATTAGACATACCCCAGGATTCAGCAAACAGCTGTGCAGAAATAAGTTTTTTCTGCACAGCAGGGACCGTTCCTGTTCAGCACGGCAGCGCGCCATGCATAGTTATGAAGGCATGCTGCCATGCCCTAAAACGGACATGGTTCCATGTACGAATGCAGGGGGTGTATGGGTGTATCTGAGAGTAGAGCTCTCACAATACACATGAGCCCTGCACTCCAGAATTGCCTTTTGGCAATTAAAAAGAGCAAGAACACTCGTAACACCCCCAACCCATCAGGAAAACAAAAAATATGTTGTCAAAGGCAAAAGGGACAGTTGTCCCTACCAAGCATACCTCTCAACTGTACAGATTTTTGCAGAATGCCCAGATGTTTGCCTCATTTTTTTGGTATGTTCCCCTAATATGTGTACCCTTCTGGCAAATAGCTAAGGATTGAAGTCATTAAATAATGACAAAACATTCGAGTTTAAGACTCCACACATCCATCAGAAAATTCATGCTAATCTAAAACCTATTATTCTATCAACTTTTTAAATTTGTAAGAGCAGTATTTAAAATCTGTCCCTATTTGTCCCCACATCATTGTAGGCTGTGTCCAGATATTTTGCTCTAAGAGGTTGAGAGGTATGCTACCAAGCAAAAAGTTATTAGGATAGCACAGGTAGCATAAGCACACAGCGCACACCTCCCAACCCATCAGAGTAAGGAATTTGGACAAAGCCAAAAGGGACAATTGTCCCACAAAGCAGACAGTTGATAAAATAACACGTTTAGCATTAGCAGAGATATTCTGAAGGGTATAGTTAAAATAACACGACAAAACTGTTTTTTTTTTTTATAAATGCGATAAAGTTTAAGTGTAGCTGCCTAACTAGCAAGAGACATTCAACATAAGTAGTATTGCAATAGTGTAGTGATTCGAGCATACACTTTGCGAGCAACCATTCCTGGTTTGATCCTCACTGTAACCAATTCACATTTTACATGTGAAAGCAATACATAAACTTTTTTTAGTATTACCTACTAAATAATATATATTTGTTTACCGGAGTACTGCATTATGTCCAGATGTGAGGTGTCAGTTTAATAAAGTTGTGAAATCCCTATACAAACATAAGTGCCCCATACAGTATAGTCACGCATGAATAAATGCAATGAAAGCACACTGGGGGATGTCAGGGACAGTAAACAAATTTATAATATGTAATGAATGATGAATCAATGCCATACAGCAGATAGTCTATAAAATGAAAAATAAGCAATGCTAAGCATTGCACAGATCTGCTTACCAGGTGTAAGCATTGTGTAAATATGACTGCTAAGCAATTAGTAAACCAGCTAAATGCATTTGCCCATTGGTAAGCAGTGCTGAACCTGTCCCTTTAAGGAATGTCAACCTTAGCTAAGCAGGTATGCCCGTAGCTTAGCATGACAAAGGGTGGGAAATCAGCCATATTTAAACCCCACAGGCAGGGTTACAGCTCATAACTGGTTGCAGCTTCCCACTGTGGGCAAGATGGCAGGAGTTGGACAGGGATTGCGTTTCCGGGCGCAGCAATGGGGCATACAGGAGTCCAAGGTCATGGTAGGATTCCTGGTAAAAAAAACATGACAAGAGAATGCTGAAGGGCCAGTACCAGGACTCACAATATAAAGTAGAAGCCTGGGACCAACTCACCTGTGATCTCACCAGTGCCACTGGTATCCCTCAAACTGGTGAGCAGGTCAGGTACCACTATGCCAACTTGAAGCGGAGAAAGAGAGAGGTCTTGGATGAGTGGGTCCAAGAAGCATGGCAGAGTGGTAATGTTCCAGCAGTGTGTAAGTAGTCATACCATTACTGTTTACTGAAGTCCAGCATGTGTATGTGATGGATAGGTATGCCTAAATATGCCTCTATTTCCTTTATAGCTGCAGCTGAGTGAGCTGTGAATCAGGAAGCCCATGCTAGTATGCTGCAAAGGCTGCGTCGCAAGCCTGGTGAGTAACAATCCTGCTTGTAGTAGTCATACCAAATAAATATAAAGTTGTAGAAAATCATCTGGCAGTATAAAAACTGTTGTATGGGTTGTACTGAATAAACCAGACAATATGACAGTAATAGTCCCATATAGGTCATATTTAAATAAAACTGTAACTGCCTGGCAATAAAGCTCTAAATCCTGGACTGGTTGTGTTTACTCTGATATTGCATGGCATTTATTCTTGCATTCTCTGAATAGTAATGTTGTAATAACCACTGTTACCCACACTGTGCTACATAAAAAATGTCTAGGAATGTCTGTATCAGACTGTTGTAAGTACAAGATCAGATTGTACAACCAAGAGGGATTTAGACAGAAAACACAAAAGAGATAGACAGCAATGTACAAATAGAACACTCTACTGTGAGTTAAATTGTTGTATTTTTAGCAGACACATCCATGGTTCAAATCCTGGTTGTGGTAGGAAGTTGTATGCATAATCATACCTCTCAACTGTACAGATTTTTCAGAATGTCCAGATAATTGGCTCATATTTTCTGCCTGTTCCTCTGCCCCCCCCCCCCCCCTGGCAAATTAATGGGATAATCTCAGAATAGTAGTCATGAAATAATGGCATATATTTGATTTTCAGACCTCAAAACCTTCAGAAAATGTATAATAAAACAAATCCTGTTACTCATGCAACTCTCCAAGTTTATGACAGCAATATTCAAAACATGTCCCTATTTGTACCCCCATGTTGTCAAGCTTTGTCCAGAGTGTGTGCATTAAGAGATTGAGATGTATGTGCATAATATTAACTGGAATTTGGGAATGTGTGTAGAAACAGTCAGGTAGTGTTAACAAACATTCCCTCCACAATTCTGTTAGATAAGAAAACTTTGCATGCCAATAAAGATTTAAATCCTGGACTAGTATTGTTTACTCTGGTATAGTATGGCCTGACATGTAGCATACAGTAACATCTGATATCAGAATAGTACTGTTGTATCAACCACTGTTTCCCACACTGTGCTACATAAAAATATGTGTAGGAATGTCTGTGTAAGACTGTTGTAATTACAAGGCCAGATTGTACAGCCAAGAGAGACTTAGACAGAAAACACTGAAGAGATAAACAGCAATATCCAAATAGCACACTCTACTGTGACTTAAATTGTTGTATTTTTAGCAGACACAGCCATGGTTCAAATCCTGGGAGTGGTAGTAAGCTGTATGCATAATCATACCTCTCAACTGCACAGATTTTTCAGAATGTCCGGATAATTGGCTCATATGTTCTGCTTGTTCCTCTACCCCCCTGGCAAATCAGTGGGGATGATCTCAGAACTGTAGTCATGAAATAATGACATACATTTAATTTTCAGACCTCAAAACCTTCAGAAAATGCATATTAAAACAAATCTTGTAAGAATTTAGCTATAAGATAGTTGAAGTATACACTGTGTATAAACATACCATTGCCCAAACCAAGGCCATAGTGTATTGTAATAATACCTGTACCTTAATGATTAGAGCAATGATCATTAAAGATGTGAGTACTACAAGGATATATAAGTTGTTAATTGACATTTCCCCCCACACCATATCTGCAACAATACTCTAAATACACAAATCAATGGGTATGTTTACACCAAACCTACTGTTGGGACATATGTCCTATTGTTCAATAAATATTGAAATGTGTTTCTATTAATATTCCATGTTGAAATACTATCATTGATGACTTGTTGCTATCAGTGTAACCTGCATGCCATTGTAATGGCCACTGTGGTTCCAAATATGCATGTGTTCTGTTTGCTATGAAACTGCTCCATATCTGGTGTTTTGGGTTAATGGGAATATCTATGCATGCTGTTATAACTAATCCTGGATTGTGTTGACTATTACTAACCCACACATGTTTTTAAACTGCAACACCATAGCACATATGGAAAGGCTGGTCCCAGCAGACCCACCTCTATGGCACCAGGCCTCAATACACCTGGGACCCACTCTGGGACCTCCTCATCTGCTGGTCCTGCACCACCTTTGGGTGAAACCACCTTAGAAGATGGGGCTCGTCCCCCCCCCCCCCAGAAGCGGGCATGGACAGGATCCTGTCACTCGACATCAGGTCTGGGGATTGGTGCGTAGCAAACTCTGAAGGGTGTTTTGAGATCTACTATTCCAGCTTGAGGGCCATGTGGTGCATTTAGAGGGTCAGCCTGCCCCTCCTGCTCAGCCCCCAGCACAGCCACCTATGGGGCCATGAAGGTGCAGTAGTGACTGCCCATGGGTGGGGACCTCAGTCCCACTGTTTCCATTTGGGGGCTCATGGGCTTCCGATTTCCAAACACCCCTCCTCATCCAAGGTGTTTACCCCAACATGTGTCATATACCACCCCCTGTATACTGTCTTGTCTGTCTTCCTACCCAACCTACCTCTCCAAATATACTTACTAGCCTTCCCCAACATCCTGCTCTCACCTTAAAAAAAGGCAATCTGTTCTCAAAAAATACAATTCTCCACATACATAGCTGTTTGCACACATGGCCACTGGACACATGTAATCTGGTCTAATTGGCTTCACAACACATTATTGTTGTCCTCACCCTTCTCTCAGGGGTTTGAGTGTCCAAATCTACCTCCAAATTTAGTACATATGCATAGCTGCTGCTGTCGAAAAAATGGACAGCTATGGACCTTCCCTACACCCATCCTGCACATCCCTATCTACTTTTCCCTCTGCATGCCCCATTTTTCACCACTTTCCTATCAACCTTTTTTTTCTTTTCTTTTAAAGAAATTAGCATGGGGGTAAGCAGGGGTAAGCACTTTTAAGCAGTAGTAAGTGGGTTTAAGTCTGCTTGCATGGTGGCAAGCAACGGCTACACAGATTAAGCACTGTCAGGCTAACTGTCTATAAGCATATTTAACCAGAAATTACCATTGCTTACCATTGTGGAAATCCATGCAAACCCGCTTACAACCACTTAAAGGTGCCTTAATCACTCTGTATCCAACAGCCCTTGTTCTGCCCAGCAACAAAATAATCAGCCCTTACAAGCCTCGAGCCCAGAACACTATAGCCACAGAGATTTACCACTAAGCCATTTGAGCTGTGCATAAATGTAATGTTTTCTCAAACATATCATGCAGCACAGTCATTCAACAGTAGGGAAAATGTATTTATATATGTAGCTGTATGTATCTATGTATATATATATATATATATATATATATATATATATATATATATATATATATATATATATATGTAGACATACATGTGTATATATATATATATATATATATATATATATATATATATATATATATATATATTGCATTCGCACATTGGATCCACACTCTGACCCTCTCACTGCAAAACATCTGACCAAAGGCACTGTTAATGGGGGTGAAGGGTCGCAAAATAGGGATCAATTGAAATTATTGCCATTATCCCTTTCTCCACTGCTGAACAGATCTGCCTTGCAACACAATAACCAACACTTGCAATACTTGAACCCAGGACCCTATACAACATAGCCACAACAAGTTAACAGTAAGCCATCTCAGCTGTAAGATGTCAGGATGATATCTCTAACATATCAGGCAGAACAGTCAGTCTACCATAGGGAATGTACAATGTGGAAGCGTGGAAGCAGTAAAGATTCCAATGATACATATACACACACACACATACACACACACACACACACACATTATATATATATATATATATATATATATATATATATATATATATATATATACACACACACACACACACACACATACATACACATATAAATATATAACTACTTATAGATATGCATAAAAAGAGTTTATATAGAGGGCGAATAGCATATCAAACAACCATTATTCCTACAATTGCCAACTTTTAAAATGGCCAGTATTTGATTCTTTCCTACAAATGAGAATTATTGTATGAAACATATACCCACACACAATGCAAAGGACATGACACCACACACAAGTTTGCATACATAGAAATATTTATTTGTGTAGTATTTCAGTTGTTTATGCCATTTCTTATAGCAGTTATATGTTTGAAATACATAATAACTGATTAATGCAACTCTCAAACAAAACATATGATACAGTAATCTGAAAAACATAACATACTTTGCTGTCCAGGCTAAGGCCTTCAAGCAGTGCAACAGTAAAAAGAAAGCACTTGCCTTGAAAATAAGAACCAATCTACACTTAATTACAGATGTAGTTCAGCAGCCTCCAATTACACTCTGTACTCAATCCCTAGGGGAAAAGTATTAGTTGTCACAATGTAAATTTATCTGTTACATAACAATGCTTAACTTAAAACATCACTATCACACTGACAAACAGAACTGTGTGTAAGACAGTAAGCTCTAGCCCACCACTGTTCACATGGTGAAATGTATGAAAATGTACAGCCATATACCTTAATGTTTCTTTCTACTGATATCCCTCACATGTTGTAACAGCCTAGGTTAAAAACATTTAATACCCCTCCCCCATAAAATGTATTACAAGGGCATATAACAGTGTTCTCCATACACTGCCCTCTGGACTGTACAAGGTCACACATGTTTTGTCCAGCTATAGCCCTCATATACATGGACCCTACCCCACAATTTGTGTGGGATTCCGCAACATCACTGGAATGATAGCAGGAATGCCAGCACTAAGTAATGATAGGCCGTTACCTAACAACCTCTTACTGCATGACATCTGGCAAAGCCTGGTCTATAGGTGGAGGACAGAGGTTGGAACACAGGGCCATATTTGAAATATTGGTGTTATACACAGTGAAAGTTGCTGATGTTACAGGATTGGTTGGAACATACCCTTACTCAGGAATATGTAGTCAGAAACACAAATGGATGTTGCCATGTACTGATAGCAATCAACGGAGAGAATACCACTGATATGTCAGAGACAATACCTGAGTGGTGAACAGACAAAACATAACAGCCAATCCTCTTGCCATTACGTGGATAGGCCCACAGTTCATAGCTATGCAGGCAGACTGCATTCCATCCAAAACTAGCATATGCACAAAAATCCTGTAAAACTAGCAGTATTCAATGCATATAACAGCAATACTCACACACTGTCCGTAAGTCTTGAACCTTATACAAACATGTAGTCGGCCTGTATCTGCAAGTCCTGTTGTAAGAGGTATTGCTACCTGCTGTCTGTAACACTGCTGCCCACACACAGGAAGGATGTTTTCCATACAGGAAAGGTAAAGGGACAATGCCAACATGATGTAGTCATTTAAAGTAGTGGGTTGTTATGACATTGGCTATTGGAAGTACTACACAGCTGGCTGCATGCAATTAGCAAGTGGGGAACACCAATTGGTGTAGAGGCCATCACCTGATCATGAGCATAACTTACAAAAGCCATGCTGCAACCTAATCAAACCAGCTCAATCCCTGTAGTGGAGAGAGAGAGAGAGACATTAAAAAAAATCAAAAAACAAAAATAATACTAAAAAAATACTACAAAAAAAAACAAACAAAAGAAAAACAAACAAGGAAGATATCCAAGTGATACACAGAAGAGAGCACAATAATAAAGCAGGCATGTGAAACATGTCAGCATGTAATTGAATGTAGTACTTGGTCTGTAATAATGGGATAGGTGATGTTGAAAGATTTGTATATGCCATCAAGACTTACTGTAATGATGTCCTGCTGAACAACTGCTATGGACATAGCATCTGGCCCTGGGGCAGTGGGCCATACATTTCAACTGTGCAGATCTTCACAGAATGACACGATTTAAGCCATCATAGTGTTTGTTCTGTTCTTCCAAACATGTATATTAGTCTGGCAAATAGCTGAAGATGGAAGTAATGAAGTCATGATAGACACATGAGTTTCAGACCTCACCACCTTCAGAACAGTCATGGTAATGTGAACTGTATCATGCACAAACTTCATAGGTTTGTAGTAGGCATATCTATCTTAGTGGTAAATTGCTGTGGCTATGGTGTGCAGGGTCCTGGGTTAGACACTAGCAAGGTCTGGTAATTTATTTGCTGGTCAGAACAAGGGCTGTTGGATACAGAGTGATTAAGGCACCTATAAGCAGTTGTAAGCGGGTGTGAAATGGACAATTATATATGGTGTGAAATTTGTGCTGGGAACAGATTGCCCTTTTTTGTTAAGGTGAGAGTGGGATGTTGGGCAAGGATAGTGGGTATATTTGGGGTGGTAGGTTGGGTTGGAAGACAGACAAGACAGATAAGATAGACAAGACAGCATACAGGGGTGGTATATGACACGTGGTGGGTAAACACCTAGGACAGGGAGAGGTATTTGGAAATCGGAAGCCCATTAGCCCCCAAATGGAAACAGTGGGACTGAGGTCCCCACCCATGGGCAGTCACCACTGCACCTTCATGGCCCTGAAGGTGGCTGTGCTGGGGGCTGAGCAGGAGGGGCAGGCTGACTCTCTAATTGCATCATGAGGGCCTCAAGCTGGTATAGCAGATCCACTAATTCTCTGCGGAGCTCCCTATGCACCAGACCCTAGACCTGACTTCAGGTGACAGGATCCTGTCTGTGCTCCCAGGGGGGAATGAACACCGTCCCCTGAGGTGGTTCCACCTGAAGGTAGTGGAGGACCAGCAGATGAGGAGGTCCTGGGGTGAGTCCCAGATGTGCTGTGGCCTGATGCCATGGCCATATGAGGTGGGAGATGTGGTTCTGATGGGAACAGCCTTCCCAAACATGCTATTGTGTTGCAGTTTTAGAACATATGTGGGTAGTAATAGTCAGCACAATCCAGGATTAGTTATAACAGCATGCATAGATATTCCCATAACCCAAAACACCAGATTTGGAACAGCTGCATAACAAACAGAACACATGCATATATGGTACCACAGTGGCCATTACAATAGTGTGCAGGTTACATTGTTAGCAACAGGCCACCAATGATAGTGTTTCAACATGGAACATGAATAGAAACACATTTCAATGTTTGTTGCACAATAGGATATATGTCCCAACAGTAGGTTTGGTGTAAACATACCCACTGATTTGTGTGTTCAGATTATTGTTGCGGATATGGTGGGGCTGGGGTAGAGAGAAATGTCAATTAACAACTATTATATCCTTGCAGTATGAGGTCCTCAGACTTTTTTTCCTGTTTATGACTTCCAGGTACCATGTCCCGGGAGTGTCTCCCTGCTTATACTCCACAGGAGAATGAAATAATAATCAGCTACCTCATGCATCACCACAGAACCCTCATTGAGCATATGGCCCATGATCTGCAGGAGAGAACTACCCTGTGGAATGAGCTCATCCACAGGGTAAATGATGTCGGCCTGCATAACCACACTTATGAGCAGGTGCGACATCATTGCACTGATATCATCCATAACACCCGTCAGCATTCTGCTGCAGTTAGGAGGGACCAGCTAGCCACAGGTGGAGGTCATGCCATCCAGCCCCCACTGACACATGCTGAGGAGCTCCTTGCCAGCCTTGGGGCACCCGCCAGCCAAGCCAGGTGGGTGCTACCCACACAATGGATGAGGAGTGTGCAGGTAAGGCCCAAGGGCACATTAGTAGACCACTGTTGCTTATCCATCTTCATCTGTAAAGTATCTTCATGCATATGTCAGATAACATAGTATGTTGCTGCAGTGTAGTAATGAACAGATATGCATAATCTCTAGTATTGTGGATTTGTTCTGTTGATGTACTGAAATGCTGCTTCCACCCTGTACCAGTGCCACAGGTGTGGCTATTAACATTACATCTCTCACACAACTATGTAGGTCCCTCTGGTACATATCTGGGGCAGCAGCCTGTAGCTGGTAAGTATGGAGTTTTTTTGTTCAGGTTTGCAAATACACTGACCATGTTATGGTCATGATATTTGCCATGCACACAGTTAACACACCTACCCATAATGCATGCTGTACATGTTCACTTATTGTTGCTGTTATCTGCACTGCATCACATTGGTCACCATGGTGGCATATCTGAAGGGTATGTAAGAGTCCTGCAGTATACCTAACAACCTGTCAGTGCAAGATGTATGGACATAGATGAACATAATTGTGAGACAAATAGCCTACAGTAGGGACATTTCAAAATTACCCTTATACAGTGGCTACAACAGTGTATACACCACTATTACAATGGCAACTGCTACAGATCAACACAACAACATATCACAGTACCACATTGCACACCTTTTACAACCTGTAATGTGATCCTAACATGAGCAATGAATGTGTAATTTGGAATCCTATGTTAGGACAACAAATATAGGGAATACATACCTTAACAAACACTAGAAGCATATGTGTGCGCACACTCCAAATAACATATTATGGAAGCAGCTTTTGAGGTAATAACAGCATTCACTCTTCTTGACTATGCACGTTCCATCAAGTACAGGGCCTCAATGTCACACCAAGTAATGGTCTGTTGTCCACGAAGTATGTCCATGACATTTGCCCACTCACCTGCAACACAGGCAGCCGTGGCTTACACACATCTTACAAACCACAAAATGGATCCCATACCCAAAAGGTAGCACTCAGGAGTGGGAGACGTAGCCTTACCTCACCATTGCATATACCATGGCAAACAGTGCAGACAGTCCTGTATGTGACTATGAAGTAGGGAACAGTATTAATGTAGTAAATAAACACATGCCCATCCAAGACAGGTGACAACACATGTTGTAAACTGGTCACGGAGGCTGCCCAGAAACATGCAACAACACTGAGGGACATGCAGGAATGTCTAGCAAGTACTGTCTATGCAGTACCTGTGTTGACAATTGCCTGGACTCTGCATAAGTGTAGCCTGTGGGTTAGGGTAGTCAGATGGAAGAGTTGTTCCATAGGAAACATCATCCAGGACTCTCTACAGGTAGCACATGCATAACATCAAGTCTCCCAAAGGCATGTGTTGTAAAGTGTAATGGTGTACCGAGACCAAGGCTGAAACCTACAGACAGTATTAATAACTGAAACACAACAGTGAACTGAAGCATACATCCAAAGCTCACAAAGAATGGCTGTATCTGAACACAGTCAAGGTCATGAACTGTGCCAGACATAACCCTGACTCCACAGCAATAGTGAAGACACTGTGTGACCTCCAAGGGCTGTGCACATGAGCTAACCTTGCAATCCAGCAGAGTTGAGGGACATTTGTAGGGCAGAGTGACCAAATAATGGCAAGTGAAGATGAGCCATGCTAGTATACCCCTTCCAGGAATAGAGACTGCTGTAGTTCACTTAACAGGTGCTGCAACAAGCCATCATATTAAGGGTGTGCAAAATTATGCAACCCATATATTGTATGCATCTCAATCAGCCTCTGCACAACTAACACATTTGTTTGATACTGCCTTTGACTGCACAGGTCATATGTCACATATCAAGTGTGTGTAATGTTAACATATGTAGAATTGTGGCCCCATTGCATATCAGGAAAGAGGCTGGCATGTCAAGGGTGTGTACACTCCTCATAGCCACAATAAGCTTTGGAGGTTGTCAGTGTAATTGGATTTTATTGCTTATACATGCACTGCTGATGATGAGATCTGCAAATCAGAGTTCAGGCATTCACTATTGACATCTATCATCATATCATTACAGGTATGGGTCAGACAAACACATAGGAGCTGTGAGCAACAGAGCAAACATAACTGCCACACATATACACATTCAGCAATGGTATGTACACTCGTGAGGTATGGTGCACAGTACATGCCAGGGTGCTGAACAGGTGCACAGCAATTCTGTGTACATGGGTGCAGTGTGTTCCAGAGGAAGGGGCATCACCTACTAATACAACTCATACATAAAAAAGATGTATAATGTTGGTAACAGGGACTGAGTATAGCTGCAGTGCATGCTGTTGAGTGCCATATGTCATGCATGTTGACTGTTGGGTAATGAGAGATCTGTGTAATATATTTGTGTCTGTGTGTGTGCGTGTGTGTGCGTGTGTGTGTGTGTGTGTGTGTGTGTGTGTGTGTGTGTGTGTGTGTGTGTGTGTGTATGTGTGTAAATGTGTGTAGAGGTAAGCAATGATGTACATGTCTTAAATTACATTTTTCCCCTCACAGGTGGTGAGGTGGGTCAGGGTCACTCCTGCAGGAAAACTGATGTTAGTGTCCATACAAACTCTAACAATGATGATAGGTATGGTGAGGCACAGGCAGGGTTGTCAGGGGCTGAAGCTGTGCCATTGGTTGACATCCCACTCTTATCCACCCCATCCCTGCACACAGTCACATTGCCTATACATACCTCGTCACCAGTGACCATAGATAAGGGAGAGTTGGCGGGTGGTGGAATGGAACAGGACAATGTGGTGACTTTGGCAAGTGTGTCTGTACCCAGCAGCCATAGCTGGATGACCGGCGAGGTACCATACAGGCAGATGTACAGGGGTGCTCATAGGAGGGCTGCTGGCCATCATGCCCCTGGCAGAAGTGCCACAGCAGGTGTCACCAGACACATGTTTTGGGCCATCATGGAGGTGCAGGCATGTATGGAATGTTATACCAGACAGAGTCTGAGGCTCCAGAGGGCTACTCATTCTGCTGTACTTGACAACATCCGTGATCTTGCAGGTGCCCTCCGTTATTTTGCAGAGGTAGACGGTAGATTTTGGATAGACGGTTGGGTGAGATGGTGGGAATCCTCGACCATGATATGTCTGTGTTAAAGCATATGGTGGGAGTAGGGCAACAGCCACATGGATGTATGTCAGCAACACCAACAAGTGGAGGTCTACGTGGACATGCAACAAGTCACAGCCACTCCCGTAGTGGCAGTACCAAAACCAGCACTGCAGAGGGGTGCTGTCCACACCACAACACAGCAGGCCATGTGTACATGGTCCTGGCTGGTCCCAACAGGGACCCGGATCCAGCGGACATTTGTCATCACTGGGGGAAAGTACCATATCTGGGCTTTGTTGCTTGGTAGTGCCCATGGAACCCCTGGCAGACACAGTTCTCGTGTCTGTGACTGGAGATGGTGAACTGCACACTCTGCCATGTACGGTCTGCAGCTCTCCAACAAACCCCTGTATAGGGCAGCCACATGGCAGAACTTTGTGCATACATACACACATAAACATATCACCAACACAGCTAGGGCACCTTCATACCTACACACACCACATCTGCACAGTCGTATTGATAATGAAACCCCCTAACATACACACATGATGTCAACCAAATGGCTCAGCCTAGGTCTCTGGCAAACCCACAACACACCCTGTCCATATGATGATACCTGTGCCACATCCCTGTCATCCATACCATCATTGCAGGGACAGGCTGATGCACAGGGTGAATGTACTAACGTTTAGCAACGTATGCTGTGTAACATGTTTTCAGCTGTAAAGTTTAATGCTTACATGTCAGGATGTGTAGCTGTTTAGCCATGATGCATTATAGCTTTTATTAACACTGACTGATTGTGGTCTCCAAAATGCATTCAGTTTGTGTTGTAGGTGTCTATGTGTCAACAGGATGTTGGTCTATTATTGTTTCCTACAAGGGGTATGGCACTGTAGTGACACATTGACTGTGTCATATCCTGGGTATAGCTGAACACAAGTAACAGGTCTGTATAACAGTTACTGCATATGCCACATGGCTGATAGGTCTGAGGGGTGTATACAGGTGAGTGCATGGTGGCTGATGTTAGCAGCCCTTCTACAGTGGGCAATGCTAAGTGTACTGGGTGGCACACACCACATTTGTGTATAACACACACACACACACACACTCACACACACACACACACACACACACACACACACACACACACACACACACAGACTTTGGTGCTGATGCAACACACAGAGAAGACTGTACACATGGATGTACTTAATTTTGCAGTGAATCCATTTTAGCCTGTGTAATTCCACCAAGACAAAATAGGCAAAACATCACATCAGTAAATAATCAGTCTGCTAGTTTAATATCATTGATGATAGTACTGGCAGGGTATATGTCCTCTTACCCAATGTAGTGTAGTGTAATCCTGGAGTTGGTAAACATAGGCGTTCTGGTGTGGGTTACACAACCCTCCACTTTGGAGGGTGTGAGGTGCCGTAGAACTGCACATAGTGTGATTGACAACTACTTAACCTGTTAACATAAACTGACAGTATTACAGCAGACTAAGCTGGGGATAAACACAACAATAACCCCGATAAGGGTGACTGTGCCCACAACATCCACACCCAACTATATATATATATATATATATATATATATATATATATATATACAAACTCCAGTATGTCTGTATAGCTGTACAGTGGGGAAGAGAACATTTACACATCTACTTCTAGTTTTGATGGAATGAATTTCCACAAGATGATTCCTTTGAAATGTTAGCATTTGCCAGCCAGTTCTCAGACAGATGACCTCCTGGGACATGTATTTTCTGCAAACTGAAGTAGATCCATTCACATACACACACTTACTTGACATCACTGAGAGTAGAACCCTACCTAGGTCTTTATTGCTACTAATTTGTTTGGCCTTAATTGCACACACCACACAGCTTTTAGGATGAGGTGTATCCCGAGTTTCTTGTTAAGTGAAGAACATCACCAGGCCTTGTACAGTATGGTAATGGGGAATGTACTGGGTGTTAATGAACAATACATAGTATGACATACTGTCATATACATATTGACAAACACATGACATGGACACATCTGAGAGACCTGGGTTTATCAGTGCTACCTTGTCAGTGAGTCCATGCTGTTACAGATAATTTGCACACAGCACATGCATCATTGGGCTGGATATGTAATCAGTTACCTGTATGATTGATGCTAACAGTGGTCCTCATACAGTGGACCTTGGGATATGTACTGGGGTACCATGGTGTAAAGACAGTATACCCAGCACGCACACCCCACATTGGATATTTTACTCACTGAAACCCATGATAATACTCTGACATCCCACAACCACACATTGACCAGGATTGCAATGCAACCTCATTGTCTATCTCATCAGTGCTACTACAGGGATATGCATTTATTGCACATGCTGCAGGGATAATAATGTGATGGTTTGTCATGGCTCTCCTAATGTCAGGAACATCACTATCCCTTATACTGTATGGCAAGGTGTATTGTATTTGGAGAATATGGTCTCAGAATGCAGTATCCTACAAATATGCACACTTGCATGCATACACACACTTGGCAGGACTCAGAGGGTAACCCATGCCTATCTACCCAATTTTACAACAGTGTTGTGCTGGTACTGCAAGCTCCAGGTACCCCATAGGGTGAAGAGTGTAACAAGGTGCATTTAATGTCCATTGCAGCAGCATCCATTTCTAACTATGGCAATGGGGGGTGTAGTGGCTGAGAAGGCCCTCAAGGTATTATCAACTACAAGTTTACAAAGACACAGACACGGTTATTCTCAGTAATGCACACTGACACATTTGTCACTACTGGGGTCCATAAGTTCAAGTGTTCCTAGGTGTGTACCAGGATATTGTCCATAGAGAGGTGAGAAGTGTAGGGGAGGTGGGTACAGTGGTATCATGCCACCTGGCATTTGTCAACAGGCCATCTATCAACTGACGCCACATGAGTGATCCCTATGGTGACAGTTAAATGCAACATCCAATCATCTGATTGCCTTTTGCAGAGGGCCAGTGAGGTGCTCCAATTGACATGTATGCAACATATATTACATAACATGGCCAGTGTCTGGGTTGGAGACCTGCACCCAAGCATCTTCTGTTGACTGTGGTATTCTAGTTGAGGTATCCATGGCATGTGGTGCATACAGGGTGGGGTTTCCTAGCTGTGGCATTCATAACACAGCTGGGCAGACATGTCAGTGTCAGTCAAGCATAGATTGCCTGTAAGCAGCCAAAATGGATACCTGACATCTGCACATCTGTACAAAGGACAGAAAGAAATCAGCTAGCCAACAGGTTATGCATTGGGATGAATGTTTTGACACATAGATGTCTGACAATAATATGTACGCCATTACTACATGACAGCAGCCAAGGATGGCATGTCCTATACACATAGTAGTCTACAGTTAATATCCACATATCAGATCAATACCCAGTAGCAAATACTTAATAACACACAGCTCACACACCAAGAACACAATAGTCAGTACTCAGAGTCCAGCTTTGCATGCAGGGATGTATGGTTCCAGTACTACAATCTGCAATATACTCTTACTTGGGAAAGCACTGTTAACAGTAGTAACATCATGATACAATACATGCAAGTGTGACTGCATATAACCTGGGATACTACCCATGTATGAAACACATACAAAGAGAAAAGATTGTTGTACTAGCCATAAATATATACTCAGGTGTCTCATACAGTATCCTCACACCCCCTTGCTACTGTAATGACAGCACATAGAAGCATGTTATGTACATGGAATTAAATACACTTATTAAAGATGTCATTACCTTGCTATTTTATCGATCTGGAATGTGATCACTGGTTACCAAGGCTAAGCTATGCTTAGCAGGAGTAAGCATTGCTTAAATGTAAATGCTAAGCAAATTTGCTCACTGGTAAGCAAAGCCTACACGGTGTAAGCGCCTTTTTGTTTAACCGTATATTAGCACCGCTTACCGTCACGCAAACCCACTTAAAGCTCAAAACTGCCTTAACCACATGGTATCCAACAGTCCTTGTTCTGCCTAGCAACAAAATAAACAGCCTGTGCAGGTCTTGAACCCAGGACTATGTACATATAGTCACAGCAGTTAACCACTAAGCCATCACAGCTGTGAAGATGTTTGTTATTTTTTCAAACACATCTGTCAGTACACATACTGAATAGTACTGAACAACTGCTTTGACTTCTACAATTGTGTAGTACTTGTTAGTGAAAATAATGTTGAATCAGCATATTGTTATATCTAAATATACACATATCAGATAAATATGGTGGGATACATCTGGGAAGATATATACAACACTCATGTTTACACATAAGGATATGGATATATATATTTATATGTAGATAGATATATGTATACATGTACTTACCTCTGTTAGCAGCTTTGTATCTTTTGCATTTTTTTCCTTATCAACAATTGCAGTATTTTGTGTTAATATTGATTATTTTTCTTCCCAGCTTCTCCTTTTAATCTACTTTTCCTGGATCCCCGCCAAGCCAAGCTAAATTTGATCTATTGGTCTATAGTGCTCTTTAACAGAACAGGGCAACCTTGGGATAAGTGTTATTTTCAAAATATACAGAAAGTATGTTTTATCCTCTAGACAAAATGAATTGCTAGCCCTTGTTTAATTTCTATTTTTAAGTAAAGCACTCCATCACGGACGTTAGCTTGCCCCCTCCACATACTATATTTCCTAGCAGCAGATTCCCTTTGCAAGCTGTTTCAACTATTTGAAAGCCCTGCTGTTTTTCTAGTATTACTAAACCCTTTCTCCTATAAATTGTGGTCTTTCTAAATCCCACATACTCCTGGTTACGTGTTTTTTTTTATTTTATTTCAAAAGAAAGGTATGCAAAACAAGTAAGTCCAAAGTACCTACTGGTTTTCCTGATTGTTTCAGGACATTAGCTGCCCCGCCCCCCATTCTGTACTTCTAACTGCAATCTGTCTTTATATGCTGTACTATTTGTATGTTCTGCTGTTTTTCTACTTATACCAAACATTTTCTCTTATAAATTCTTGTCTTCTTAATTTCCACATAACTCATTGCCTTGGTAAAATTGGCTTATTTTATTTAAGTAAGAAAGGTATGCAAAACAAGCAAGTCAGAGTACCTACTGCCTTTTCTTATTGTTTCTGTAGACTTGCATATCTGTTAAATTAGGGCCAGCCCTTTTCATCATACTATTGGCTGTCTACCACTTTTCTGGTCTAGTCTGATCTTCCCCACAAGAACAATTGCAGTCTAATCAGGGCCAGCCCTTTTCATCATACTATTGGCTATCCACCACTTTTCTGGTCTAGTCTGATCCTCCCCCTCCCCACAAGAACAATTTCTGCCAAATCAGGACCATCCCTTTTTATCATGCTATTGGCTATCCACCACTTTTTCTGGTCTATTCTGTCCTCCCCCTCCCCCACAAGACATATTACAATCTAACCTAACTTTCTTAAGCTACAAGTGCCAGTGTCCTGGTACTGCTGTAACATTAAGTTTAGTACCTAACCTGTCTTAGTCCCTCCCTTATTTGAAATCTTACCCCTGTTCCTTGCTGGGCTCCACATTTAACTAACTTTATATGTTACAATTACTGTAGAGTCTGTGGTTTCCCCACACTTGCTAAGCAGCCTACAGTGTTTTTTTTTCTTTGTCCCTTAATTCCCTTACCCACCAAGCTATATTTTATATAGTATGCCACTAGGTGGCACTGCTCAACCACTTATAGTGTAAAGATCACATATCATTTTTCTGTTCTCTCCCAAGCAATCCCCCACTCTCATAGTATATTTAACCCACTGTCCTGCTTTGACTTGTGCATTGTTTTATTACCTTTCTCCCCCCACACTCCGCAGCCTAGATTCACCTCTGCTGTTCCTGTACTTCCCCTAAGCTCCCACGTTTCAGCTACAGCTGGCTGATTGGTTTCTGCCAGCCACCTTCTTTCCAGCTCTTCCTGCTCCGTTTGCCCTATGGGCTCACTCTGCTCCCCTACCCTGCCCCCAATTCCCACCCGCCCCAGTACTCCTACATTTATTTCAACTCCAAACCCCTCCCTCTCTCAACCAACCAATCATCTCCACTCTATAACCCCTTCCCCTCTCTACCTCCACCTGCCAATCACAACCACTCCAACCCTGCCCATCAAACACTCTATAAACATCTATTTCTACTCCATCTATACACATATACAATCTACCCTACTCATTTTATACTGTTAATATACACATATACTCCTCTACCATGCCTTGTCTTCTACCTCAAACCATTCTCACCCCATCTATCTGCATTCTGTTTTTACTCCCTTTATACCATTCTACCTCCTACTCCTATAACCAATTCCAGCCCTCCTTCCTGTCCTACCCTCCCACTCCCAAGCTCCTTCCTCATCCCACTAAAACACACTTCCACAATATATCCACCTCTCTAGTTCAACCCACTACTTTAGGATAAAACTTTTCCCCCCCTCAATTAAATACTACAAACCTAAACTATTACATCACTGTCCACAACCATTAAAGACCAAATCAAAAATACTACTACCCTACCTCAACTACCTCTGCTTAGCAGGGGACATACACCTAAATCCTGGGCCAAATACTTCTTCTAGTCCCAATCTCCCTGTCACAAGCAATAAAACCAACCATAAATACCTCAAATTCTTCACCATCAATGCCGAGCGTCTATGAAATAAAGTAGCCCACTTTCATGCTTGGCTAAACTACAACTACCTGACATTATAGCCATCTCAGAAACCTGGCTAAAACCTCATATTTGTGACTCTGAAATCCTCCTTCCTGGATTACAATCCTTCAGACACGATTGCTTAAATATAAAAGGGGGTGGGGTAGCCTTAATCTACTCTAACCTACTATCCATCACACCCTACCCCAATCGTATCCCTCCATTCAACAATGCAGAACTAGTAATAGGCATACTAAAAATAAATAACCACAAAAGCATTTGTATCATTGCCATCTACATCCCTCCTGGTAATAACACCACTACTCTTGAAGAACTTCTCTGGATCTCTACCAATATTAAGCTAGAGACCTTCATACTTGGAGATGTAAATATCGATTGGAATAAAATCAACAACTCTAATCCCACCATATCCATCAATCTATTTAACTATACCCAACTAACTAACTCCATTACCAGACCCAACAAAACAAAACCCCCAGGTACCACACTAGAATGGATCCTAGTATCCCATCCTAATAAAGTCTTAAACTCTGGCATTATACCTGACCCTATAGGAGACCACTTGCCAGCTTTCATACACCGAGCTACCCACTTCTCTCCTCACCTACACCAATATATTCACACACGTAACCATACAAACTTTAACCCCACTACTTTCTCTGACTCCATAAAACAAACAAACTGGAACCCCCCAAAAACTCTTCCACTAGACAATGCCGTAGAATTTTTCAACTCAATCTTTTTAAATGTCCTCAACTCCCTAGCTCCACCAAGAACAAAATGAGTAAAAACCAAGACCGTCCCATGGCTAACCAAAGATACCAAAAAACTTATGCTACAAAGAGATAAATCCTGGAAAACATACCATCAAAACAAGAAGCCAGAAACTTTTCTTAAATGTAAACAACTCTGCAACCTCACTAAAAAACAAATCATCAGAGACAAAAAGTCCTACTATATCAAACTCCAGTGTAACCAATCAACCCCAAACATTTCTGGAATTCCATTAATTCTCTTCTCAACCCAGGTACCAAAACCAACCCCATGCCCTGACACCAGCAAATCTGATCCTGAAATAGTCCCTCTATTCAACTCCTTCTTCACTAACTCCATAGCAGAACTGACCAAGACCTTCCCTAACAATAACCCTTCTCCTCAACCTGTCCCATGTTCCTCATGCCGTACACCACCCTCCACCCCCAATCCTCGTCCAATATTTGAACTTAAACCCATCTCAACCTCCCACATAAAAAAATACTCTCTAAATTAAAACCATGCTTCAATGCCCCTGACAATATCCCATCTCCCTTCCTAAAAATAGCCACAGATGGTATCACTCTCCCTATTAGCATTTTGATCAATAGATCCATGCAGGAATCTTATGTGCCCAAATTATGGCATGCTACCTTTAATCTACCGCTCCATAAAGGAGGCAAAAACAATAGCATCTCTAACTACCACCCCAAAGCTATTCTCTCCCCAATCTCAAAACTTCTGGAAAAATGCTTCCACCTTCAGCTTATGCCATTCCTAGCCAATCACTAACTAATCACTAACTAATCACTCCAAGCCAACATGGCTTCTGACCTGGCCATGGAACTATCACTGCCCTTCTCTCCTTTTTAGACACAATAAATCGTGTCCGTGACTCTGGAAAAATAGTATCAACAGATCTACTAAATCTGTCCAAGGCATTCAATACCATCTCCCACACCCATCTCTTGAACCATCTTTCTAACATTAATCTCTCCCAGAATACCTTATCCTGGTTCTCAAGCTACCTCTCTGACAGGTCTCAAGCTGTGAAATGGGGGAAAGGCAATTCAACCTTCCTTCCTACCCCCATTGGGGTACCCCAGGGATCCATACTCGATCCAATGCTATTCAACATCTTTATTAATGAGTTTCACAAAGCCATACCCAACACCAACATTGTACAATATGCAAATGATTCAGCTTTAGTCTGCTGCATCTCTAACCTCTCAGAGCTTCAAACAATGACCCAAACTGCTTTCTCCACCACTGAAACCTGGATGCTCCAAAACCACCTCTCGCTAAATGCCATCAAATCCAAAATACTATTATTCTCTCCCTCAAAAGCTTCCCCTCTTGATAAAAACTTGTTACAAATTATTAGCCAAAACAACTCTACTATAGAGGTTGTTCCCTTCGCTAAACTACTTGGGGTTACTATTGATGAACACCTAAAATCTGGCACTCACATCTAGCAAAATATAAACCTTGGTATGTTATACAGAAACATCCATTTTCTCTCTCCTTCCACCAGACAAACTCTCGCCACTGCCTTCCTACTCCCCTCATTAATGTATGGCACTCCTCTACTAACAAACTTATCTGCCTCTCTCTCCTCCAGATTGGAAGTCTGTTATAATAAGATTTCTAAATTTGCAACCAAAGCCAAGTTCTCCTCCCATCATTGTACTGCCCTTCATTTGTTAAATTGGCTTGAACTCTCCAACCATCTAGACTATCTCCAAATTACTACAGCCCACAGACTAATTTTTCAACCTACTAAGTGCCCAGCACTAACCAACATCCTTCAACCTTACAGCACTCAGAGAACACTAAGATCTACTCACCAAAACCTAATCACTGTCCACAAACCCAATTGTCCTGCTGGTCACCTTCTTCTATCCTTTTCCTTAGCCAAGAAATGGAATTCTCTTCCTTCCTCTCTAAGGACTTGTGAAAACTATGAAAACTTTAAAACTCAGCTGCATTCCTACCTTTCCTCTAACAAGAAATGCAACTGCACTTCCACACCTAGCCTAATAATCAATCCACCCCTTAAACTCCTGACTAACTCTGAGTACAAGCTAACCTAACATAAATATACATATTGTAAATAACATAATTGTATGCATTATAAATAACCCATCCCATCTTTTTTTCTCTTTTCCTTATAAGTTTATATTCTCCCTCTCAATTAAGTTACCACTGCCATCCTAAATATTTAGATACTGTGTAACCAAAGAATTTATTCCTGTTCTTTAGCATGAAATGAATTGTAATTGTGTCTTTTTTACTATGATTGTGTAAGTAACAAAACTATGTAATGTGAAGCTTTTCTCCCCGGGCCTCCACTGAAAATGGGCTCCCTGAGCCCAGTGGACCTCCCCGGTCATCAAACTGGAAATAAATAAATAATAAATAAATATCTGTATATTGATTTATATATATATATATATATATATATATATATATATATATATATATATATATATATATACATATATATATATATATATATATATACATATATATATATATATATATATATATATATATATATGTATATATATATATATATATATATATATATATATATATATATATATATATATATATATATATATGTATATCACCGACATGTGTTTTTTGTGTGGATTTTGGTGTGCTTTGTGTGTGTGTTGTGTGGTTTTTGTGGGTTTGTGTGTTTTGTTTTGTTTTTGTTGTGATTGTGGTGTGGTGTGTGTGGTGTTTTGTATGTTTTGTGTACCGGGTGTTTTTTCCCGTGTTGGTTCGGGTTTCGTTTTTTGGTTTTGGTTTGTGTTTTATATATACATACATACATATATATATATATATACATATATAGATATATATATATAAAACATATGCCCATAACGTAGGTATCAGCACCAGTAGTCACAACCTCTTAGTGCAAGGGGGTGTAATGTAAATACTGCAGGTAAAAATGTAGAATGTTGCTATAGTAACAGGGGTTGTGTTAACAGAGATGTGTGGGAAGTCACTTATGATGCTGACATGTACACCATCAGTTACTGACAGACATTATAATATTATCGTAGTGAATACAGCACAGATATGACCAATAAACGTGGGCAGTCTGACACAATCTGGTCAGTCCAGAGGTTATACACAGAACTCCTTAGTGCAAGACGTGTGGACCAAGCCTGACAAAGTGGATGATTGCAGCCATGTAATTGGGGATATCACAAAAATACTGGAATAGATAAGCTCACACAGTTGATGCATTTGCACACTCCTGTCTGTTCTAACACATATTAACCAGTGGAGCAGAGGTCCCAAGCCCACATACTTCCCACTAGTTTGTGACATACATCTTTACAGCATCCCACTGCTTTGTCAGAAATACACAACAGTTATGGTGGCCAGGCAACAGTACATCTGACAAATATCTGGACATAACATGACACTAGGTAAATACACTGAGCTGCTAGGCATGTCACAAAGCACTATGCAAACTACAGGCAGACTGCCACAACACTGACCCAAGTTTCCTATGGGGAATACACATGTACTTGCAAATATAGCAGGTACTACAGGCATGTAACCGCATGGAGTAACAGACACTAGTGTGAAAGTGCATACCCACAATCAATCTGAACACAGTCACATTATGGTAAGCCTAATTAATATTATAGTATATGGACTGTGTGAATAAAACTATCTTCATATGTGCCACTCACACACTAACCCTACATATACTGGGTCAATACACACTGTAGTCTGAAGCCTGACTGTGGTATGGGACATGTGTCAGTCTTGCCCTACAAACATGTACACTGATAGGGTACCATAAACTGCAGCAGCATGCAACTTCAGATAGAACAGGACCAAGAACAATGACATCTACCACAGTCTGTACGCAGGCCAAGTAACATATTCACAATACACACTCTGTCAACAATCACCATAAGTACACAGACCTCACTACTGTACACACTACAATAGAATGTCCAGGTTTTGTCCTCAAATATAAGGCCTACTATACATAACATGTCTAGCAGTCTGATATCTCACTGGCTTTTTATCAGGTATGCTGTCAGTAAATAATGATGTACTGTACATATGCACCTCTTACTGCATGACATATGGACAAAGGGTGACAGAGTTGGGGGATGGAGGCACAAACACAGGGCCAATATTGACATATTGCTGTGATAAACTGAGAAATTTCCTGGTGTAACAGGGTTTGTTGTGACATATCTCTTCTGAGGGTTATGAAGTCAGTAACTTACATGGATGTCACCATGTACTGACTGCAATCATCAGAGTATGCTACTGCATTTATAAAGATAGGAAATGTGTGAGTAACACAACACATGTAAGACTCCAAACTCTGGCCAGTCTGCAGATAGCCCTACAATTGAGAGTTTCCTCAACCACATAACACTGTCATGCCAGACTTTAAATCATGTAGAACAGCCATATCCACACAAAACCTGTTAAACCAACATTATTTCAAATGTAGAACAGCAATACTTACATTCTGTCCCCATGTCTGGAACATCCCCCTCCTGTTTCTTGGCCTGTCTCCACAGTGTATGTTGTAAGAGGTATTTCCAACTACCCCCTGATCTGTTTTGCTGAAAACACCCACACCTCCTCCTGCTCAGTGAAGGAAAAAAGCCACCCAACCACACAAAGTGTTGTATATAGAGTGTGTTTCCATGCAATGGCTATAGGAATGATACCACTGTTGTTCACATTGTGCAAGCAAGCAAGGGGGGGGGATTGCAATTCATGCACAGGCCATCAATGATCATGAGCATTACTTAAAAAAGTCAAGCAGCCTGCCTAAAACAGATGTACTTTTCTTTTTCTCTACCAGAGGAGAGATAGAGAGAGATAGACAGAGACAGAGACAAAGTAAGTAAGGAAGGAAGGCAGTGAGTTAGTGTGCCAAGCAGTCTTGTGTATGTGATGTGCGTGTAGAGGGGTATCTGGGTATTATAATTATGTTGCCTATATTGTTTAATCCATACTATCACAACATAAATATTGCATTACAATGCACAATTATTAGGGCTGAGGATTTTTTACAACAACCTCAGTGTTTGTTGAAAACTGGTCCTCAAGTACCAAAACCCATACTGCAATGGATCCTGTTATTACACAATCACCCCAACACCCACAAAAGATACTGATGACACACAAACAAACAATCTTACCAGTGCTGAGTTTCAAACCCCTACCTGACTATGTATTGCTATTACAGTGTTATGCAGTTATTGTGCATGCCACGGACCTTATATGTTGAAAAGTTGTCTAAAGGTATCTTTGAAGGTGAGTGACATCAGCAACAGTGCTAAAGGAAGGATAAGGGAAATGTAGTAAGTGTGAATGTCCTCAAAAGCAGTATCAATGAAGACACACACACATTCTCTCAGGGAAACACACAGATTATCACAGTTGGCAGGATCAGGATTAGAACTCCTACCTATCTAGTTTGCTACACTACAGTATTACACAGTTATCCAAAGCACCACAGAGCTTATATGGCTGATATATGGCCAAAGGGTTATTTCAAGGTGAATGACATCAGCAGGCATGCTAAAGTAGAGCAATGGGAGGTGTAGTGATTGTGAATGGCTTCAAAATCATTAATCTCCACACACACACACACACACACACACACACAGATTATCACAGTTGGCAGGATCAGGATTAGAACTCCTACCTATCTAGTTTGCTACACTACAGTATTACACAGTTATGACATCAGCAGGCATGCTAAAGTAGAGCAATGGGGTAGTGATTGTGAATGGTTTCAAAATCATTAATCTCCACACACACACACACACACACACACACACACACACACACACACACACACACGCACACACACACACACACACACACACACACACACACACACACACACACACACACTCACACACATTTGCCAGTACTGAGATGCATAGGTTCATTGCTTCACAGGTGTGTAGTAGGTGAATGGGCCTGAAGGCTGCACAAGGCTAGGCAAAGGGAATACATTGGCATCAGGCCACATAACAGTAATCTCCATTGTGGCTCAGAGGTATAGTCCCTGGAGTGGTACCCACAGGTGGGTATTGTATTCACCATCCACTCATCTGGGTTTCTGTTGTGGGTGGCCAGGGATGTGCACTGCTTCCCATGTATGTGATCTATATTCCATAACATGGACAGTGTCTAGGTTGTGCACATGTTCCACATGCATGTTCTTTGACATGCGGAAGAGTAATTGAGGTCTCTGGGGCATGCCGTGTGGACAGATTGTTATCTTCTGATGTAGCATTCCTGACCTGATTTGGTGAGAACTGGCTATGGAACTGAGGTCGTGGTTGCACCTACATTGACAGCATGATACAGGTTTTCAGTGGAGTTAGTGGCATCTCTCCATACAGGGCATGTGTATAAGGCATGGTATTCCCTTTGTGGGTTACATCTGCAGACTCTACAGTTGTTGCAGGCATCCATTGGGGAACATAGCAAAAGCACCACTGTAAGCATTTATTTGCTTACTGTAAGGATGGGACAGGGTGCCATGTCCTTTTACTTGCTTGATAACACACACTCAGTCATGAGATGTAACACATCACAGTACAGTCTGATGTCAGTGGCACTGTTTTGGTCAACAGGCATGTAGTCCGCCGCAATCACACTGAGGTTACTATCTGTGAGGCAATATGGTTGTTGCCTAGCCAAGTGTGTTTGTGTATGAGACATGGGAGGAGCGTGTTCTCTGAGTAATACAAGGGTTGCCTATATTATTCACCAATCCATAATGTCACATGTAGGACTATGGATTGTCTACACCAGACTCTCTGGTGTTTGACATCTGTTGTCCTTGTAAGGTGGATATTGTGACATATACTAGGTCCTCAACATAATAATTTAGCAAAACCCGCCCCACAATGCATCCTGTTATTGCGCAATCACAACAACCTCCACACAGGATACTGATGACAGACATACACACACACACACACACACACACACACACACACACACACACACACACACACACACACACACACACACACACACACACATACATGCTCACTTACCAGTCCTGAGTTTCAACCCCCTACCTAGCTATGTATTGCAACTACAGTGTACTGCATTTATCGCATGTGCCACAGAGCTTATAGGATGGACGTTGTCCCAAGGTATTTCTAAGGTGAGGAACATCACCAGCCCTTGTAAATACTGGCATTGGGTGATGTAGTGGGTGAGAGATCCTAAAAATAATTGTACCCTAAACACACATTTACATTTGCCAGGGGTGAGGTTCAAACCTCAATCTAACAATATTTATAGACCATTATGTTACGCATTTACCACATGCACCACTGACCTGACATTCTTGGCAACAGGTACTTCTAAGGTGGATGATATCTGCAGGACTGCTAATGTTAGGCTCTGAGATGTGTACTGGGCCAAAATCTTTGAGGTAGACACACAAACACTTGCCACAGATGAGATTCAAACCCATACCGATGTAGTTACTGCTACTACATTTTCTGCATTTATGGCAGGCGCCACGGAGCTTATAGGGCTAGATTTTGTGCACAGGAGTATTTCAAGCTGACTGACATCAGCAGGCTTGCTAAAGTAGGGCAATGGGAGGTGTAGTCACTGTAAATAGCCTCAAAATCATTAATCTCTCCACACACACACACACACACACACACACACACACACACACACACACACACACACACACACAAACACTCACACAGAGCTTTACAGTTGCTATGTTACACTATACCATTATGCGGTTATCCCATGCGCCATGGAACTTATAGGGTTGGCGGTTGTCCAAAGGGGTATTTCAGGGTGACTGACAGCAGGCTTGCTAAAGTAGGCAATGGGAGGTGTAGTGACTGTGAATGACCTCAAAATCATTAATCTCTCTCCACACACACACACACACACACACACACACACACACACACACACACACACACACACACACACACACACACACACAAACACACACTCTTTCACAGTTGCCATGTCTGGGATTAGAACTCCTACCTAACTAGTATATTACACTACAGCATTATGCAGTTAACACATGAGCCATGGAGCTTATTAGTCTGGCCATTCTCCAAAGGGGTATTTCAAGGTGACTGACATCAGCAGGCTTGCTAAAGTAGGGCAATGGGGAGGTGTAGTGACTGTGAATGGCCTCAAAATCATTAATTTCTACACACACACACACACACACACACACACACACACACACACACACACACACACACACACACACACACACACTTACCATGTCTGGGATTAGAACTCCTACCTAACTAGTATGTTACACTATAGCATTACACAGTTATAGCAAGCAAAAAGGAGCTTATGGGGCTGAGAATTAGCCAGAGGTGTTATTTCAACGTGACTGGCATCAGCATGAGTGCTAACATGGGCAATGGGAAGTGGAGTGTGTGTGAATGGGCCATTAACCATTCCTCTGTAAACACACACACAACACTCAGTCACACAGCACTTTACATTTGACAGGACTTGGTATACAAATGGTAGATGAATACTGATCTGTACTATCATGTTACACAGTTATCACAAGCACCGCAGACACTATAGGGCTGAGAGCTACCAAAAGCAAATGTCTACAGTTATTGACATTGGCACATTATGTGATATTGGCCAATTGGATGTGTGGTGGGTGGGACAGGCCACATGATGGGAATCTGTTTGTCAATGTCTGTCTCCCACATCTCTGTGTGTATATGTTTGACCTATTATAGTGTGTTGGCCTTGGATATGTGTGAGTATTCCTATCCAATGTGTGTGCAAAACATGAATGATGTGCAATGTGGTGTTTGTGCACAGACATCTGTGACTGACAGATATCTATAGTCTACTGTTGTTGTCAGACATGGACTTCATTTCTTTAAGTTTAGGAGCATGCCCAGTTTGACCTTCTGTATTGAGTGTGTGAATCCATTCCAAGTAGGTTGTACTCCATTGCAGGATTTTGTGTTCTTCACCTACAGCTAGCAACCTGTTTCTTCAGGATATCTGTAGATAGGTTGACAATATGGAGTCACAATGGGCAAAATATAGTGGGATACTGTAACTATTGTGTCTGTGCTGCTTGTGTTACATGGTTGGTGTTAGTAGAGATATTCAGACATATGTACTGTTTTACACTGTGATGTATTATGTCATCAACTACTGACAGATATACTTATTTGCTCACAGTTATTTCCTGGGAAATACAAGATAAATGAAACTGTGTCCAGTATTGTGGTCTGCAGGCTACATATTCTTGCACACTCATGCCATTCTGGAAGGGTAGCTGAAGCCACTTGCTGATGAGTCTGTGTAAATGGTCCATCACCTTGGTACTGTGGTGGTTGAGGATCCCCTGCTTGTACATCTGTGTACATAACAGAATGGCCATATCCTGCTGTGGCCATACCTCTCAGCTGTACAGATTTGCCCAGGTTACCCAGAGGCAGGGCTCATATATCTGGTTAGTTCTCCTTCACATTGTGGTTTATGAGCAGTTTTGTTGCCACCCATTAGTGGGTTTGCAGGCAGGGGTAGTATGGGCACACATCAGAGTTTCAGACTTCACACACTCTATGGCGTCCATGCTTCTACATGTCCCCACTCTGATATTCTATTCTCTTCCTAACATTATGCAAGCAATATCTGAGAAGTATCCCTATAGTTGACCCTTCATCCCAGTGGTAGTTAGGGGTTGGTCCACAGTTCATGCAGTAGGACATGGTGGGCATGCTACTGGGATTTGTCGACATGGCCTTGCATTTGTGTTCTGCGGACTGTGTTATGTTGTTAGTTGGGGCCCATGAGATAACATACATTGGCAGTATGAGTGAGGCACAGGCCTTTGACAGAGGACTGTAGGAAATTTGGTATTGATGCAGGCCATCTGTAGGAGGCCAGTGCATTTTGTCAGTCCTACAATCCCAGGCTGCAAGCCACTGGATTCCCCTGGGGTGACAGGGCAAGTGTGCAAGGTGTTAACAGCAATAGTTCCTGTCCATATTAATCCATTGTTCTGGATGCTGGCAGGTGCTGCTTACAGCTAGGGACACACCTGCATGGGATACCTCTTCAGCCATACTGCATTCTGTGGGTATTCCCATACAGAAGTGGGGATCATACTGTACTCATTTCCAACAGCAGGGATATGACCTGTGACAAACCTGTGGCTGATGGTGGGGTGAGCTGAGTGCATGTGTGATATGGAAGCTTCTTGCAGCTGACTCACAGATATACCTGGGACATTCCCCCTATGCTGCCTTGTGCGGGGACATAGGCAGTCTCTCATTACTTCATAACTGTGCCTTTTGTGGTCTGCCATTGATTGGCCAGACTACATCAGTATTCCATACTACACAGACAACTAATGCGCTGCTAACCTGTATTTACAATTCCAAAGGTGTGTGCAGTTGACAGTTACATTTTATGTACACTTTCTAGGGTACTTCCACCTGTGTACTGTGTGTATGTCTGAACCCACATTCATGGCATGTCCATCTTTCAGATGGTGACAGATATTGACATCTGAACAGTGAGTATGGATGACTGCTGAATTGGGTCTTGCTGGAATGCATTGTGGTTGGCACTGCAGTTGTCAGAACATGGCACTGTCATCGATAGTACTGGCCATAGGCCACCGGGACACGACCCTCCATGTCTACCTGCTGACCACTTCCACACAATATACAACACACAATAACCTAAAACACAGAGCCCTGCATATTGTACACATGCAACAATCTATCCTGTAAATTGGGCCAGCTCAAGTAATCTCTTTTCCACTGTTATTAAACCCACATGTACATGTTACAGCATTTCTACATAGGATTGGGGGGGGGGGGCACACTTGACAACTGTAAACATTTGCTATGAATCTACTGGTATTTCAGGTACTCTGTTGGCTTCAGTTTTGTTTTGTATTCTACCTGTCATGCAGACTAGAGGCATATCAGTAGAGTACAGATCTGCCTGACTTGTTGTAGTCTGTCTGTGTAGGTCTGGAGAAGGGCTGTTCTCCATTGCCATCAATTGGAGACCTTAGCACAGCCTATCTTTATGGTCATCTACACCTGTCCTGCTGGCTGAGACTGTTGTTGGGTATGTGAGCCTCACTGACATGCATGTGTGTGTCCTATGGACACACATTTGGGCCACCACATGTACTGCAGTGGGATTTGTCACCTTGTCTAGTACTTTCTACTTTGTTGACACCAGTATTTGTTATGGATTTCATGCTGCCCATATAGGTGTCCACTATCTGCTGCCATCCCATTTATCCAACCGATTCCATAACATGCTCACATCCATACCATAGATACAACTAGCAGAACATACTACTCTATTCAGCAATTGATAGGAACAGTGACTTACTTTGTGGCTGTGCCAGTATTGAGGATGGTGCGGGAGGGCTGACTATGTCAGATGCACATAGTATACTCCCTATACATGGTAAAGCACAGGTAGTGTCATGTTTGGCATCCCTTTTATAGTATGTGCGAGTCAGAGGGAGGTGTCATTCTGTGGGTTCCTACCATGTCAGTGTATGTGATATGCATTACCTCTTTGCCAAAGCCTGGGCAAACTGGGCATGCCTCCTTCTGCCTACATGGGCAGGCTCAGGTTGTTCCTCCTGAGAGTCATTCTGTACCTGTGCTGGCCTTGGCAATGGTGGGGGGCTGTGTGGTCCTGCCCCATGCTGTTCTTGCTGCAGCTGTTTCCACAGGATCATATTGTGCAGCATGGCACATACAATGAAAATGTGTGCACATGTAGCTAGAGAGTACTGCAAGACTCCACTGGATGTGTCCAGGCACCAGAACCATGACTTGGGCATCCCAAACACATGCTCTATTATGATTCTGGTTTGTGCGTGTGCCTCATTATGGAGTTCTTGTTTGGGTGTGTGTGCATTTCTGATGGGTGTCATCAGCCACAGCTCCAGTGCGTAACCAGCATTCCCCACTAGGTGGCCATATGGGATGTCCCTACTGGCAAATCTCTGGTACAGCTGTGTCATATGCCAGATGTGGGAGTCGTGATGGCTTCCAGGGCTGCCAGCACACACATTCATTATAATGCCCTGGGCATCATACACAACCTGGCAGTTGATGGAGGGGAAGCCCTTGCAGTTTATGTAGACCCTACCCCGGTCGCCGTGTGGTGCTTTGATGTATATATGCATGCAGTCTATAGCACCCACTACCTCAGGGTATTCTGCTATTTGGTGGAAGAGATGCATATTGCTGGTCAACACCTTATAGGTGTTTAGGAAGTATATGTGCTCACCGGCAAGTGCTGACATGGCATCCAGGAATTGGTGGAGTACCCTGGATGCTGATGCCTGTGAGATCCCCATGATATCCGTAGCTGGCTTTTGGAAAGTACCTGTGGCTTGTATTCTTAAGCCTACACATACCTTGGTATCTACTGGGATGGGTTCTCCTCTGTTGGTTCTGTGTGTGAGGAGTGGCCGGCACAGCTCAACAATTTGCTGTAGGATGTCCCTGTCCACCCTATAGCACTCCACTATCTCCAGCTCATGTAGTCCCTGGTAGGTTACCCTGGCTCTGTACACTCTTCTTCTCCTCACTGTGGGTTGATTGTCAGCATTCTCATCCTCACTACCCTCAGCCTCTTCCACATATTGATGTATGAGAGCAACAGCAGCCCCTATCATTTTGTTAGTTTTGCCAGGTAAAATTTCCCCATTTGTGTACACCGATGGTGTAGAGTTTGTGGGAAAAAAACAGAGTGAAAGGTGTTTGCATAGTTTATAGTAGTGTGCTGGGCTGGGCTGGGCTGCTGCCTGCGTAATTGTCTGATTCTGATACATTTCACTTACCAGCTATCCTAGTTCTTCTTGATTGCCTTCCTACTGTTATTTTTCCTTCCCATTGCCTTCCCATTTAAGCCCTGAGGCTTGCCGCACATACCCAGTCCTCAGATGTGAACAGAGCTGCTATTTCCTGTTTTTTTTTTTTTGGTTTAAAACCTGGTGCGTGGCATGCAGATCCATTTAGGCAATGTAAACACTGCTAGGCAGCCTCAGACAGCCCCCCCCCCTTCCTTAGCTGTGCTTAGCTAAGGGCAAACATGGGCCACAGAGCTCCAATAAGCTTACAGCATGCATGACACTCCCCCTTATGCAGTCATCTACCTCTTATGCTTATACCATGGTGTTGCTGCACCTACACAGTTGGGTGCAAGTTAACACTGAGGGGAAATCTGTGATTCAGTATTAATCCCCTCATTTGCATAAAACTGACTGCTAATGCATGGTTACAAAACTGACACTGAGCCTTCCCCCTTAGCAACCACTATTCCATGGTATTGTTGTCTTATGCATGCCATTGACTATTACGGCAGAATGCTGATTTTGGTTTAAAAGCTTATTTCCAACTTTTTTTCTTATTTTCGGGCTGATCCCAATTGCGCACTGCTGCCCTATGCTTAAATGGCCGAAATCGGCCAAAAAAGCATAAAAGTTATTTTTTATAATTTTTGCAACTATTTCCCATGCCAATGGCCAAACATATGGCCATTGGCATACCTACTACATTGAATACATGCTTTCTTTGGACCTGTCTTGCCTCCATTTTGTAATTTTCAGAAATGTATTCGGTTAGTAGCCGAATACATTTCTGCAGGTTACACTATTCCTGCACAGATGCCTGCCTGCTTCCTGGATCACTAATTCACCTCATTTGCATGGTTTTCACCTGCAAATGGGGTAATTAGCATACAGGAGCTGTGTCTGTGCAGGAATAGTGTAGGAGTGCTCGTGCACGTCCTGGGAGCTCGTTCCTGGATCGCTTGTCGGCCATATTGTGTGCAGCAGCTCTTGCACTATTCCTGCACGCTGTGCAGAGCTTGCTGAATCCCAGGGATTATTTTACACAAGAGATCAAAAGCCTGGTGAAACTTTTGCAGCATATATAACTGACTTAAGAAACAAGTCAAAAACGTGCACATTTGGTGATCTGAGAGATGAGTTGATAAAAGACAAGCTTGTGTGTGGTGTTAATGATGCAGTGAGAAAGATTTTGTTCTTAGACAGTGATTTAACTTAAAACAAAAACACAGAGATTTGACAGGTATATGATCTTATAGAAAAGTACACGAATATGCCCATGAATGATAAGAACATGCTTGCAACTTCTTCCAGCATGAATGTTGATAGCATGCAGCACACTACGACTGACATTTCGACCCATCGGAATCGTAGTTTCTTGGTGTCACCGTCAACTGGATTGACTGTGACACATTTCAAAGAAAGTCAGCTGCTTTGTCATGCTGCAGATTGCAGGGAAGGCATACATATAATCTCATAGCATCAACTCTTGGGAGCATTCCCATCAAGTACAAGATAGATCGAAATGTGTGTGCAACAATTACTGACAATGGCAGCAATTTTGTAAAGGCTTTCGCTGTCTTCGCAGAATGTGAGCGATCCAAGACTACAAGCATTCTGTCCCAAGATGAGGATGATGATGATGAAGTGATTTACAACAGCATGACAGTTGTGCTGTGTCAGTCAGGGCATAGCAAGAACACCTATTCACTGCCTCCCCATCTGAGATGTGCAGCACACACATTGAATCAAGATGCTGAATCTGCTTGTAATGATGCACAGTATAAAAATACCATGTGAAGCACCATGGCCAAATGCTATGCTGCTTGAAACAAGGCTAGTCACAGCACCCAAGCTGCTGAGGTGGCTCGAAATAAGTGTGATCTGGCATTGTTTATTCCCAATGCAACATGATGGAGTCCCACTTTCTACGCAATGGAGAGAATTCACCTCATTGCAACTCAGGGTGAAGGCTTGCTGAATGAGATATGTGAACAGACTGGAATTGCCATCTTCAGGCCTGCAGATATTACCTTTGTTACTGAGTTTCTGCAAGCAATGCAGCCTCTGGCAATAACTCTGAACATCTTGCAGTCAGAGCTGAAAAGCTTCATGGGAATCCTGATCCCCACCATTACGTGGCTGAAAAATAAGTTGTCCGAAGTCAGGCAGTCTGTGAAGCTTGTTGTGCTGCTAGTTGATGCTCTTCTTAAAGGCATTGAGGCTCGGTTCAATTACCTTCTGGAGTGTGAAGAGCTCATTCTGGCTAGCATAGTGCATCCACAGTTCCATTTGCGATGGATGGATACTGAAGAGCAGAAACTCAGAGGCAAGGCTCTGCTCCTTGATGCCATGCAGAAACTGGATGAGCCTGCACATGGGTAATCTGAAGCTTCTGCATTAACTGCCAAAGACAGCTTCTTCAGCTTCAAAGAGTCGACGCCAGCCAAAGTCAGCATATCTTCTCAGATGGGACATGTATCTGGCTGACCTTTCCAGAAAAATATCTTCTCTCAACATTTACCCTATAGTCAAGAAGATATTTCTGAACACTAATACAGCTCTGCCATCTAGTGCATCTGTCGATTGCCTGTTTTGTCTTGGTGTACAAGTGCTGACTGCAAGAAGAAATAGACTCACAGATGAACACTTTGAAAAGTTGCTCCTTCTTCGAGCCAACAGAAATGTGTAGACATTGTGAACAGTTATATAAAGTGATATTTTGGTTGATGTTGTTGTGTTGTCTTGTTAGACTTATATGCCATTTTCTGTAAGCATTTTTGTGTCCTCACCATTTGTTTTAACAGATTAGCCTAATGTACGTTGTTGAAAATTTGATGGGTTGTAACTTGTTATTGGTCTTGTGTTGTAGGCTGTGCATACTTTGGTTTAAGTATTACATTGTGACTCTGACTACAAAGACTAGCCTGTGGGACTTTGTAAACTGTAAAATGCTATTCATCGTTATTGTAACTGTGAATACAACTTTAATACACTTGTATTTATGTGCAGTAAGCATGTATTCCTCACACCCAAGTACTATGTGAGTAAATCTGAACATGAGAATTGATAAACTATACTTATGTAAAAGTAACTCAACAGTAACTAGTTACTTTAGTTAGTAACTAGTAATAGTAATATATTACTTTTTTAGAAAAGTAATAAGTAATAGTAACATTACTTTCACTTAAAAGTAACTAGTAATAGTAATGTATTGCTTTTATAAGTAACTAGAACAACACTACTTTTTATGTTAGCAGTTTGTTTCCACCTGCAAAATAAACTCATCTTACAGGCTTCTTGAGTTTTTCGTACTGAATGATACAAGGGGTAGGTATTTTATGTTACTGTTTTCTGATGCCATATGCATGACTAATATAGAATGTAGCTATGACTGCATTTCTGTCCACTACTTACTGGAGTATTTTGATACAATGACTTTGATTGTTACTAAGAATATGAAATGCGGGTAAAATTATGAGTTAGTAGTATCTACTAGCAAGTTGTTGTTGTTGTTGTTGTCTTTCGGCTTTTCCCGGTTAGGGGTCACCACAGTGGAACTCCGGTCCGCTAATGATTGGCAGTAGATTTTCACTAATGCCGAGGTGCCAACTCAACGTTCAACCTTCAGCGAAGGCACACCCATTTACGCATGTCTTTTGAATGCCCACCCAACCGCGGGGAGGACATGCAGACTCTTTACAGAATGCACTCCCCACACTCCAGCCGAGAATCGAACGGGAGAACCTCTTGCTGTGAGGCAACAATGCTACTGCTGCACCACCATGGAATAGTATCTACCAGCAAGTATGAATGTAAATTTAAGGCTTTCTTGTGGTAATGATACTAGTGTATGATTATATATATTACTGAATTGGACTTTTGTTTGTATGTGTAATACATAGGAAACTTAAAGTAAACAAAAGCAAGGGCTCACATATCAGAATTAGTAAGGATTCTCTTTTGACAGAAAAGGTTCTAACTGGGCCAGTCAGGTTATGATTTGTCTCTGTAAAGCAATGCATTTTAGATAACAAGCAAGCAGATCCAAGCCAACTTGCTATGTGCAACCTCAGTGAGTCTCATGCTTATGAAGAGGTTCCAATAAAACATTTTCAATGAAGAAAAACTAATCCCCCTGCACCCCCAAGAGGGACACATCCCTCACACTGTAACTTGTATAAACTAGCAAGATGGTCACACAGCAATGGGGGAAAAAGGGACAAGTTGGGTTTATTGAAAATGATAACATGCATGCAAACATTTACATACATATATAGATAAAAGGCAGGCAGAGGTAAACATACTGGGAATATCTATCAAAATAAGAATCAGATGAAGGGGTATCAAAATGGGTATCTCTTTGGGGGTTGACCCCATTTCATGTTGTAGAAAGAGAGAAATGTCAGATGAAAGGGCAAAAAGCAAAAGGTATGGTGGGCACATCACAAACCCCAATGTGTAGGAAAGGACCATTAGCAGGTGATGGAGGGGGTGATGAACCTATAATGGAATATCCATAAAATTAAGTGTAATCTCGAAATTTCAATGCAGACAACCACAAAATGTGCATTGATATCATCAGCATGTGATACATTTGTGTGCTACAACTTTACCATGGCACAAGGCAAAAGGATGTTGTACAAGGACATTTAAAGAAAAATATGTGCCTGGTATAAACAGTACTGAATTTTTGAATGATTTGCATGTTACATTCTATTCATTGCTGTTCGATTCCTTGTGATTAGATTATTTTTGTTGAATTTGAAATGTAAACTCTGTGACATTGAAGTGTTGCTCTAATTCTTTTCTATGTAAGACTATTGTTATCCACTGGTGTTTTAGTCATGCTTGTAATGAGTGAATTGGTCAACCCAAATGCCCAGTTATCAAATTAGAATAAATAAATAGAAAAGTAAAATATGTTTATCGGGGTCAATTTATGTTTGCCAATATGAAGTTGTGATATCAGTGAAGAGATTTAAATAGGGGCTTTGCCTAGGATGCTACTAATATTGTGGGCAAATGAGGGAAGTAAGGTACATTATTTACATGTGGATAGTACATTTTATGTGTGGTTGCATGTGCCCACTGCACATATTTATACAACTGCACATAATTTAAGAAATAAATACAGGTTTTCTGTGTCTGAAATAAAAGACAATACACAATGTAATACAGTCGCACAGTAGTCAGTTATGATAGAGTAAGATACAGTACAGAATGTAATACAGTTCCACAGCTGTCATGTATGATACAGTAGAGTAAGATACAGTACAGTGTGTAAAGTAGTTGTACTACAGTAAGATACAGTACAGAATGTAATACAGTTCCACAGCTGTCATGTATGATACAGTAGAGTAAGATACAGTACAGTGTGTAAAGTAGTTGTACTACAGTAAGATACAGTACAGAATGTAATACAGTTCCACAGCTGTCATGTATGACACAATAGAGTAAGATACAGTACAGTGTGTAAAGTAGTTGTACTACAGTAAGATAGAGTACAGAATGTAAAGTAGTACAGTAGTCATTTATGAGACTTACAGTAAGATACAGTACGGAATGTAAAGTAGTTGTACAGTAGTCAGTAATGAGACTTACAGTAAGATACAGTACGGAATGTAAAGTAGTTGTACAGTAGTCAGTTATGAGACTTACAGTAAGATACAGTACGAAATGTAAAGTAGTTGTACAGTAGTCAGTAATGAAACTTACAGTAAGATACAATACAGAATGTAAAGTAGTTGTACAGTAGTCAGTAATGAGACTTACAGTAAGATACAGTACGAAATGTAAAGTAGTTGTACTGTAGTCAGTTATGAGACTTACAGTAAGATACAGTACGGAATGTAAAGTAGTTGTACAGTAGTCAGTAATGAGACTTACAGTAAGATACAGTACGGAATGTAAAGTAGTTGTACAGTAGTCAGTAATGAGACTTACAGTAAGATACAGTACGGAATGTAAAGTAGTTGTACTGTAGTCAGTTATGAGACTTACAGTAAGATACAGTACGGAATGTAAAGTAGTTGTACAGTAGTCAGTAATGAGACAGTAAGATACAGTACGGAATGTAAAGTAGTTGTACAGTAGTCAGTTATGAGACTTACAGTAAGATACAGTACAGAATGTAAAGTAGTTGTACAGTAGTCAGTAATGAGACAGTAAGATACAGTACGGAATGTAAAGTAGTTGTACAGTAGTCAGTTATGAGACTTGCAGTAAGATACAGTACAGAATGTAAAGTAGTTGTACAGTAGTCAGTAATGAGACTTACAGTAAGATACAGTACGGAATGTAAAGTAGTTGTACTGTAGTCAGTTATGAGACTTACAGTAAGATACAGTACGGAATGTAAAGTAGTTGTACAGTAGTCAGTAATGAGACAGTAAGATACAGTAAGGAATGTAAAGTAGTTGTACAGTAGTCAGTTATGAGACTTACAGTAAGATACAGTACAGAATGTAAAGTAGTTGTACAGTAGTCAGTTATGAGACTTACAGTAAGATACAGTACGGAATGTAAAGTAGTTGTACAGTAGTCAGTAATGAGACAGTAAGATACAGTACGGAATGTAAAGTAGTTGTACAGTAGTCAGTTATGAGACTTACAGTAAGATACAGTACAGAATGTAAAGTAGTTGTACAGTAGTCAGTAATGAGACTTACAGTAAGATACAGTACGGAATGTAAAGTAGTTGTACTGTAGTCAGTTATGAGACTTACAGTAAGATACAGTACGGAATGTAAAGTAGTTGTACAGTAGTCAGTAATGAGACAGTAAGATACAGTACGGAATGTAAAGTAGTTGTACAGTAGTCAGTTATGAGACTTACAGTAAGATACAGTACGGAATGTAAAGTAGTTGTACAGTAGTCAGTAATGAGACTTACAGTAAGATACAGTACGGAATGTAAAGTAGTTGTACTGTAGTCAGTAATGATACAATATAGCAAGGTACAGTACAGAATGTAAAGTAGTTGCATAGTAAAGGAAGGGTGATCAAGGCATATTTCACAATAAAATTACACTTTGCATATGGTAGTTTGTATTTGAGGTGATAGTGATAGAAGTTCTACTAAATAAAGGTAATACTGAAACAGAGTTTACACCGATTTAATTTTGCTCAGAGCAGTGGGAGTGGTGGGATTACTGGAGGTGCTATAAATCTGTGAAAGGACTTCTGTATCTCTTGAAGGGAAAGTACATAGAACAGTTTCTGTAGTTAGGATGTGTACAAAAGTCTAACAGGGAATTCATAAAGATTATCAATGTACATGATGTGTACACTTCATGGCAACCTTTTTGAATTCAAAGACAACCCTAAAATGGTGCTTTAGCAAGAAGACATGCAGCACCATGTAGGGCTGTCTCCATGGCCACGCTGTATGCTAATGAGACAGCTGAGGGAGAGGCATATGCTAATTAGCTATGTGCCCTCTACCTTAGAACTGCCTCCAGCAGGGCATCTTTGTGCAGAATGATTTATAAAATCACTCAGCCAAATAAATTAGCATGGCTTCTTCTACCGCATTGCAAAATGCTGTGTTCATCCATCTTGGTAGGGTTAAGTGCTGAGGAGATTTAAAGTAAGGTTAAGAGGTGTGTGAGTGAGTGTATGTGAGTGTGTGAGAGTGTGTATCTGCTTGGGAACTAGCTGTAGGAAGTTAGTGAGCAGGTCAGGTAGGTGTGTGCAGGTTTTTGTCAATGGCTGAATGGATGAGTGTGAATGCATTCAGGTGGGAAGGAGCTGTTTGTGTGTGTGTGTGTGTGTGTGTGTGTGTGTGTGTGTGTGTGTGTGTGCGTGTGTGTGTGTGTGTGTGTGTGTGTGTGTGTGTGTGTGTGTGTGTGTGTGTGTGTGTGTGTGTGTGTGTGTGTGTGTGTGTGTGTGTGTGTGTGTGTGTTCATTTGGATGGCTGTCATGCCTCCACACACCCCTGATTAATACACATAAGCCTAAAGCCTTTTGTGGGGGATGGGAGAGCACTGTCCACCAGGGAGTATATAAAACATGTACTGTAAGGGCCCCTAAACAGTGCAGGAGCTGAAGGTGGAGGGACCATTATCCACCAGGGATTACTCTAAATTCATTTGCCATAGTGGCAGTTAACAGTATGAGGACTATGGCTTGGGGAAGCCACTGGACACCAGAGAAACTATTCAAAACATGTGTGCCATAACTGTGCTTAACAGTACAGTGACTGGTGGTGATGGGAGCCACTGGATATGAGAGAGAATCTACTCTAAACTCATGTACTTTAGTGGAACTTAGGTCTGAGAGGGGTGGGGGAGCCAATAGGTGCTAGGAAGACTACTTAAAACTTGTGTGTCATAGCGATTCTTAAAAGTACCAGGATTAGAGTATGGGGAGCAACTTGCCAGCAGAGATAGCACTGTAAACACATGTGCCATAGTGGGACTTAATAGTATGGGGATGAAGGGTTAGGGGGAGCATGGAGACTACTCTAAATATGTGTGGCATGATGACATTTAAACCCATACTGGGACTGGGAATGGAGTGAACACTAAACATCAGGGAGACTGCTGTAAGCTAATTTGCCATAATGGCACTTAAACTGGTACAGGGATGGGAGGTGGGGTGAAATACTGCATGCCAGGGATTAAAGGATATAATGTTGGACTGCCAACATTCCCTGATGGCCTAGGGCCAAAAAATGAGACACCTGGGATGTGTGGTCATTTCAGGATCAGGTAAAGGGGCTGTGTTTTGTGTGTGTGTGTGTGTGTGTGTGTGTGTGTGTGTGTGTGTGTGTGTGTGTGTGTGTGTGTGTGTGTGTGTGTGTGTGTGTTTGTGCATCTTTGAGTTGTGTGTGTGTGTGTGTGTGTGTGTGTGTGTGTGTGTGTGTGTGTGTGTGTGTGTGTGTGTGTGTGTGTGTGTATGTGTGTGTGGGAGGGAGATTGATGGAGAAGGAGGGATGGCTGCACTTACACAATGCAGCCACCATATTCAACTACCATGAAAGTCCTGATATGCATATTGAGGTAGTTAACTGTGACTCAAAGGCATCAATATAAGCCAGTGGTTAGGTTGTTCCTTATTGCAGCTAACATGTCTATGAATCACAAACTACCATTTCATGTTGCCAGGCCTGTCTTACCTTGGCTCTTACCAAAACATGGTAGGGCTTTCATGAATCTCTGGGATAGTTGTTGAACACCATCACACCAAAGTCTTTAAACTGTAAACACAGTATACATAATTCAGTATTAACGCAATAAGGATACATGTTGTTAGTGCCATGAAGGTGCATGATTTTACATTTTAACTAAGGAATTCATCTTTGTTACTCAGTGGTTTAGTTGCATAATTGTTCCAAATAAAGTTGCATTTTTGTTTGATATTTCAGGGTAGTAATCATGCCAGCTACCTCAGTATTATTAATAAGTTTAACCACCTATATATTGTTTGCTAATAACATTGTAGACGTAAAGGTACTAAACAGAAATTGACCCATTACCAACTATGAAAAACCCATAGTGATGTTAAGTGATTGAGAAACTCTGCATTTCATATAAACACATGAAGTTCTATTAGACAAATATAAAGTGATCTCCTTGGGAATAAAGTCATTTACAGGATGATATACAGGTCGACTCTCCATGGGGTAAGTGTACATATAATATCAGAATAAGGTATATACAGATATCTTAACAGAAAAGATGTGGGATATGAATGGATGCAATAGGAATAATGAGTCCACTGGCCAGCAGCACTGCAAATTAATCAAGTGTGTAGCTGTCCATAGCACCCATGGCCATGGTAATGTAACCAACCTCCTTACTACACCTCATAAACCCATCCATCCTTCCAGGTATGAGGGTTCAACCTACTGCATTAGACTTTCACTCAGCCTGAAGGTGTTGGGTGAGTACACTCGTAGTTGTGCTATTGTCTGCAGTGCTTAGTATTTTTTCCCTAGGGTTAATTCCATTGCATGCCTAGTGCACTCATTTAAGACTGGCTGGGCAATATTAACTCTGGTCTACACCCCCCCCCCCGATTCAAGGGACAAGTATGCCGTTGACCATCTTTCCCTCCACCAGCCCGACATTGGTCTATCTAAGGTCCGACCTCCACCAGTGAGCTAGCAGCATGCACTGTGCCTCCGAGGATACGAACACCCCATCCTCCTTGTTATAGCTGTCAGGCAACCAGATCACTAATCCAACTTGGTTTGCTTGGGCCATAGTCAGAACTTTATCCCTCTGTGCCATTGGACTAGCTTGTGAGCAGGCAAATTCTTAGTGTATGCATGACATCTGGTTCAACTGGCCATCGCTCCTGACCCCCACCAACTTTTTCTGTCACTGACTGTGGCTCTTCTGGCTTGACAATTGTAATCTCATTGTCTTCTTATATGTCTTCTGCACAGGGTTATTAGATGGCTGTGAAAACGTACAATACTGGATTACAAAATGGCACATTAACTATGAAAGCCTATGTAATCTTAAATAACAAAGAACTATTACAAATGTATAAAAATACTATATAACATGACGAAGAGCTGTGAAATGTCTTTTGCATCGGCATAGTGTATCCTGATGATGTTATTCATTATATGCTGCATATAAAATATGAAGATACAGAGTAAGGACTCGGTGAGAAATAATGCCCACTAGTTAAAAAATCTCTGCAAAAGTATTATAGTGAACACCATTCCTTCCGCATGTCCCAGCAACATGACAGACATTTCTCAGCATTTATTGATGTAAAACTCCAGTAGCCATGTTAAACCTGTATTCAACCATCTCATTATTTGATAACTACATAAGTCAACACAATATACAGAATGCACATTGGCATTAATGTAGTCATTGTTATACAACATATTTTCAGTTCAATTGGATGGGTGTGCGTAGAGCTGTCTGAATACAAATGCACCAGTTCAGTACTGGGATGGTAAAATGCTATCCTTGAACACAACAGAATTCAGTTATAAGTGTTAAATAATGCACATTTATTTTTAATGGTGTATTAAGTATCATTTTTTTATTTATTTATATTTGTTTAAAGGGTAGTGCACTGAATAGACCATCAGCACTCAGTGGACCATCTGCAGGCACAACCTAGATGAATTGAAAGACATAAGAAATGAACAAACCATAGCTACCAATAAAAAACAAATACATGTACATATTTACAGATGCAAGGATAGGCTACAACCTTTAATTCAAGAAGCAGTTAAACAATGTCAAAATATGGATAGAAAATGGAATTATGCTTAGCAGAGCTTTATAGATAAGATGTAGTCTTAAAAATTGAAATGGCTTATGCTACAGGGATAGCAGCATATCACTATATAAAGAGATAAGAATATATTGGAAGAGGCAAGTAAGAAAATTTGCAAGAAAACAAAGTAGAATGCACAAGGTAGGTCTGAATGTGTTTATCTATGGGGAGGGCAACCACAACACCTGAATGTGACACATCAGAGTACATCCATATCACAGATATATGCATGTATGCTAGAATAAAGCATGACACCTAACAAATGAAAAGTGAGACAGCCGGCTTAGTCATCGGACATACTGTACAGCTACTGGCAGACTAAAACAGCTGTTTATTACAACAGTGTGCCTGACGGAAGAGATAAATGGCTTTTATGCATTTATTCCAACAGAGTGTATAACCGAAACAGTCGTATAACAGACTAAAGTACAGTGCATCAATTGCTGTGAGGACACCTTCAACAAGGTATGCCAAAAGCTCACATAGACAGATGCGGCATATTTTGACTGCATTTATACTGTCTTTTGTACAGTCCTACATGTGAGACAAAACAAAGTCAAGGCAGTCCACTCTGACAACTGAGGATAGCTCACTGATGACATTTCAACATGCTAATCCAGTACACATGATGCTTATGACCCCCCATAATTAAATGTTCTGCAATATAAAAGCATGAAGAAGGCATATAAATATCAACATTCAGTGCACTGAGGATATTGTAAAATGCACCCTGTAATCATAACTTGCTCAATCCAGTATGAATGTAATAAAACAAAGATTTAAACTATGATACCCTGAGCTTAGGGGCAACAGGTTTGTATATGTTCTGTTTAGTGGACAAGGACCAATACACACACATAAGTAGCTTAAGACACACTTGTATAAATGGGGATGCAATGCTGTTTTAGAAATGAACATATTGCAACATCATATATATTAACAAAAACTAATAATATATGTATGGTAAGCAAAACACATTATTATACAAACTCTGTGTACATACATTAGCTGAGTAGATAGGAACAGAACACATATGTACTGCACAGTGATTGCACTCTTATATTTGGAAAAATACAAGCCAGTTAAGTGTGAGAGTACAAGTGACCCAACCTTAACTGTTAAGCAACCCCTGCTGAAGTTAATGCGGGGTCTAGCCCCAGGCAGTAAAATTTGCCAGTACTGTTAAATGTCAGCAGCAGAACAAAATATTTGTTTCTGTCTGCTGTCCATAACAGTAACGTGTCCCCAACTTCCTCAAACAAACTTTCATTTTCTGAAGGATATGAACTCTGAAACTCAAATGTATGTAATTTTTAGTGACTTCAGTACTCATTTGTTTCTCTAAAAACCCCATAATTTATGAAGTACAGATGAAAAATATGGAGTGATATTATGGATATCATTTGAAAATCTAGACAGTTGTGGAGTATGGAGGTAATTTTAAACATAAGGGACTGGGTTTCTCTACCTCTCTAACAGCATTTGCTAAGTGTTGTATGGCTTTAAAAGAAAAACACTTCATGATTTTTTCCCTCTAACTGGTAGTACATGACACAGATATATCTCCATGCCCTACAAAAAATTATAATTATGTCACTAGTCATAATCTTAAGTTATGTGTTCTCGACATGGATGCCAAGAGTCACCTCAAGAAATTTCTTGACATCCATGTCTCAAACACCTAATAAGCAGGTTATGATTGGCAACCCATTCATAACAGCCTATGTTACCAACAGTACACTGAAGTTCCCCAGGGATCTGTGCTAGCTGCACCACTCTTTGATATACTTATCAGATATCCAGTCTGATTCCAAGGGTCTAAGACTAACAAAAGTTGTTGATGACTGCAAGCTGGTCACCATTGTCCACTATATATACATATCCAGCAAGTAGGACTAACCACACTAGTATATGGAGCAATGATGACAGACTAAAAACACAGTATAATACTTTTTGGGAAACAACAGCTCCACTATATCTACCACATAAATCATACTACCCTCCAAGTTAAATCTGTTATTAGGTTTGTGGGCATATTTTTGGACAACAAAGGGTCCTTTGACGACAATATATCAAGCATAGTTAGGAAATCATTCTACCTACCCAAGTTAATTAGAGGAGTATCCTCCAGACCTAAGGAAGTTGTTCTTTACCTCTACCCATTCTTAACTAAACCTATTATAGGATATAACGCATCCACTGCAAACATACTAGAAAGTCTTAAGGCCTCTTAGCCATGAAAATCTGAAATGTGCGATCCTTAGGTTATACAGATTGATTAAAGATATTCTCAAACTCTTGTCATACCACCCTCTTTCCTTGTATCAGTTTGTGCCTGTCCGATTACCATATGAAGTACCTACACCCACTTTTCATACCCAGTTTTCTCTTGCCTTCTTTATCCATGATCTTGTCTTTCTTTATATCGAAAAGAGGTGGCTATATCCCCACAGAAAAATAAAACTGACATTATCTTTGCACTCCAGCCTTGTGCTCTGTGTGTTCCTCTTGTGTATTTTCCTCTCTTCTTACCCCCATTCTTTGTATCTTATACACCGCATTTTTCATGTCATTTTCATGCTGACAGATATGGCTTCATGACTTCAGATACACTAGAAGGATTTCTCAGACTCTGTAATTGAAAGATGCATATTCTGGAGTATTGTTGAGGAAAGCTCCACAATAACCATCATATTAAATTACATTATAGTATTGTGATTAATTCATTAACTGTGAGATCCACACTGCCTGCCACACTTGCTCTGTGTTGCTGCTTCACTTTGCATATCGGAGCTGCACAGGGATGATTGCTCAGTAGTAGTTCTGGCTAGTTATACATTTATAATTGGTGTTTCCTGCACTGTGTAGCAGCTGCACTCCTGTGCAGTGAATATCTATGAGATATACCTCTAGTTTATACCTCTGTGCAGAAAATTCCATATAACAAAGAACTTCAAGATCTTACCTTCAGTTTTATATGTCAAGTCTAAATTTTCTGTAGCAGGTGACGTCTAATAAAGTAATTAAGCAGATGCAGTTAACCTAATGATTTCAAGTAAAGAACTAATAAAATTTCATTGCCTTATGGCATATAATGTAATAATTACAATTTTTTTATTTTATTTTATTTTGCTTTTGTTTACCAGTCCATCTGGGTTTAGTCAAAAACACCTTTTAAGTGGAGGCCCAGGGAGAAAAGCTCCAAAAATTACAAACTTTTTTAAACAGACATTCAGTAATATACATGAGCAGGCACTAAGTAATATACATTAACAATTGCACATACATTTGCTAATTAGATTACATTCATATGAAATTAAGGCATTTATTGCAGTATAAAAGATACTTATGCATTAGTAGATATGTTGAACAGTGAGCATTTGAAGAGGTGTTTTAGTTAGCCTATAATGGCTCCCAATTTAAAGTCACCTGTGAATTTGGTGAGTGAGAGACTTTGAACACTAGCCTTGACTTCTGAGAATAAGATGCCAAATAACAGCAGGCCCAACATGTAACCCTGTAGTATTCTGCTGGTGACCAGTCTCTTTATAGAAGTGGTCTCACTGATCCTGACTTCTTGGTTCCTGTCTATGTGCCAGCAAGCAATCCAGCAAGTTATACAGGGATTTATGCAAAGCTCAGAGAGCTTGTCAGCAATGGCTGAGTGGGGTACTGTATCGAATGCCATGGTTAGGTCAAGATATGCAGTATGTACTGATTAGCCCTTTTTCATTGCCTTGGTGACCCTCTCAAAGAAGTCTACCAGGTTAAGTAGACATGACTTTCCTTAACAAAGTCAAACTGCGATGGTTCCAGTGTCTGTAGGTTACCAATGTCCTTGTTTATCAGTTCTATGATAATTCATTCCATGGTTTGCATAGTAGGCTTACTGGACTGACGGGTCTGTAGTTCCTTTGGTCAGTTGATGGTCTGCACTTGTGGGGGGGGATGACTGTTGTGATCCTCCATTCATTTGGAACATAGCCTGTTTCAAGCTTCTAGTTGAAGAATGCCTCAAGTGGTCCTGATTTAGACTGTTGAGGAGGCAATCGAGGATGTGGTCAGGAACCATGGAGATGGTGATCTTGGTCTCAGCGAGTGCTGCCAACACCTGGTTCCCCATTAATAGTTTGGGATAGTATGTTTGAGGGGATTTCCCCTGGTGGATTGGGGGGGGGGTATGGGGTAAAGTTTGAGTTGAATTTATTAGCCAATAGATTTGCTATGTCACCTTGAATTGTGAAGGTGGTACCATTCACAACCAATTCAGTGTGTTACTTTTAAGATTCCTGACATAGCTGAAGATGGCATTGTGATTGCAAGGCTATCCTGACCTTGTAGTTGGCCTTATTGGACTTAGACTTCTCAGTTTCTTCTTTAATTGTATAAGAGAGCACTTGTTTAAGGGAATTGTTCTCCTGATTTTGACCATGAATGTTCTTTTATTATATACCCTGTTTAGGTGAGGATTCCACAAGTGGGGTTTGATTTTGGTTTACTTTCTGGTACAAATCACAGCCTCTATGTAGCAATTCAATGTATGTATAGGGATTATGTGAATAATTCTCTATTGGTAGCTGCGGTCTTGGGATTAGGGGAGCCTTGAAATATGACACTGTCACATAACTGGCTGCAGTTTGCCTTAGAATAGTTCCCAACTTAAATAGTTCCCAACTCGTGCTGGTTTAGTTGGGTTTTCCAGTTTGATTTCTAATTTTAAAAGTGAGGACAGGACTAGGGGAGGTGCAACACTCTTATATTGATGGCTTGTTGATTAAGTAAGGTTGACACTGATTTAACTTCTCAGTATAAAGCAATTCACAAGGTAGCAAATACAATAAATCATCCCCTTAGTATTATATTTGCACATTTTAGCCAAAATGAACTTCATACCAAAAATCCTTTTAAAATTCAGTCACTACAAAAGGACAATTGCTATAATATATTTGTTGTTTTTATGTCTTTTAAGTGCTTTGTTTTCTTTATTTGAATTGTATCCTCCTGGAAGGCTGACTGCTAAGACACTGGGAGTAATAAACTATGCTTTACTGAAACACTTAGTAGTTGTTCTTTAAATATTTACACACATATTTTAAGCTGGTGCAACTCCACTACAGCTAAAGTTTACTTTTAACTTATTACCTTTTGAAGGACAGTTAGCATTATTTTATTTTATTGCAGTCTTCCTCATAATTATTTAAGATTCATTTGAATCAATTTTAATGAGTCTGTTATGTTTTTACATAAGGTTATATGTTTACAGATACTAGATTTGATGCCTTTGTGGGCCATTTTTAGTCTAATTTATTTCCCTCAAAGGTGAGGAAGCAAACCCTGCACCTTGTGTTTGTAAGGTAAACACCTTAACCATTATGCCAATCCCTCCCCAGTAATTAAGAACATTTGGTTTGATCATAGGTAATTACTAGGCTAATGACCCCTGGAGACATTTTTAAGCTTAGCCATGCTCCCCAAAGGTAAGAATCAGACCTTATACATTGTGTTTGTAAGGTAAACACCTTAAACATTAAGCCAACCCACAAAATAACAAAATGGAGGATATGGGGTGCTTTATTTTATAAGATAGTTTGCAGCACTTGAAAATGCCAACATGTCACTTTTAACGCCTTCATTGGCTTGAGCTGGTCTTTAGTATGTAAAAGGATATCTCTCATATATCCTGCTTACTTTTTTCACAAATTCCAGTTAAATCTGCATTAGTTTTGAAGTTCCTAATGTAAGTCTTTTAAACAATTGATGAATCATACTGGGCAAGAGCTCAGACCTGATTTCTAACATTACATTCTTTAACAAAAATGTCACAAGTGGAGCACACTGTCCATCTAAAGGACATGTCATATAAGTCAATATTTCCAACTGCATAGTACCTTTACCTCCCATATACATGATCCACCTCATTAAGTCACACATCGTAAACTTGAGTCAGCTTACAGCACCATTATTGCACTAAACCCACTGCACATAATCTAATCCCCTCTTTCATTTTACTACTCTCCATTAATATTCCTAGCCTAGCAAGTACTCCCTGTGTTCTGCCCCTTCTACTTTTCCTGTCTCACTGAATTCCCCATTGTCTATTCCTATTATGTAACTGTATAAATATTTGGTTTATTAGATATTCATAGGTTCATAGATTAGTACTAGGCTAACTATATATATATATATATATATATATATATATATATATATATATATATATATGTGTATGTATATATATTATTTGTCAGATTGTCCATGCTTACTCATAAATTTAAACCATTGCTATTTGTATGCTGTACATTGTTTTCTTACATTATGATGTAACCCAGGATGAGCCTGTTTGTAGTCCTTGATAAATTTAAATAAAATAAAAAAGAGAAAATTGTTTACCAAACCCTAACTTGAGAACATTAATATAAATGAACAAAACAGGTTATATCTTTTTGGAAGACACATTAAGTGAAAAGAGTTATATTTAAAATGAGTGAGATGGCCTTGGAAGAGATCACTGCTTCACTATTCAAAATCAGACTGATTTTGTTGCCTCCAATGTACTTGTCTGCCTCTCCTATATGAAACATGTCTGTTCACTGGATAGTAAATGAGGAGTGAGTTGAAGCAGTCTGATGGAAAGGCTCTTTGCTATTATTATTTGTCGCGTTCACCCCATAAAAAGGCAATGTTTACAAGAAGCTCTTACCCTTGGATTACTCCTGAATTTTAAATACACTAGAAAGCAAGAGCAGACTACTAAAGCCTGTGATAAAAATTGATCAGACTGAATATCTCATACGCTTGAGGAATAAATGCACCATTATCATGAATAAATGCAAAGGTATGCTATTTCTGTGATATGCAAAATAAAAATATTAGTGATTTTGAAAAGGTGTGATTGTATGCATGAATAAAAATACCAAAAAGGCTGGAAATCCATGAGTTTTTTAATCTATTGATCCATCTCTCCATCCATCCATCCATCCATTTTCTTTTCTCACTTTGCAGGTTTAGGGTCACAGGGTGTTTGTTCTTATACCTGCAAAGTAAGAATACAAGTCAAGGAATATGCTCAGGGTGCTAGCCCATCATGGGGAATGTATGCATACGTGTAGGAGCATACACACACACACACACACACACACACACACACACACACACACACACACACACACACACACACACACACACACACACACACACACACACACACACACACACACACACACCTATGACTGCTTTAGTACTGCCACTGTATAGATCCCGCATTTCTCTGGAATGATGGAGAAAGTGCACATTACAAAACCCACACAGAAAAGAAGCAGCACATTATCATTCAACACTGAAGGTAAATGACCAGGGAATCAAGTAGTTAGAGCTATTTATGCTAACCTTTGCACCATTGTGCTGCCATCCATCGGCACCTTCAGTTGTTTCCCAGTTTAGTACCAAACTTTTTTATAACTGGTTAGTTACATATACTGAAGCTGTCTGCTCCCTAGTCTTACATATACTTGTTTTATTTGTTTATTTAATGTTTGTTAACTGGATAAGCAACCTGATCTTGTCAAATGAAAGCAACATCAACAACAGCGACCACATTTAGAGCAAGAGTGTTTGAACAGTAAACAGTGTGCTGTCTGCGAATAAATTATGTTTTCAAACATTTAATAGCATGCATAAACAACATATCTGCATATACTATATAATTACATATTTCAATATTTACAGTATTTACAGTAGACCAAAAAGAGCGATTGTTGCAAAGCATGCCAAGAGCTCAAAACTCACCAAAGATGTTTGTGGTGTGCATTCATCTTGTGTTGTATTCGCAATATTGTAATGCCAAACACTTTGTGCACTGTATGAATAATAAAAAATATAGAGATAATAATTACCAGAAGGAAAGTCCAACTTAGTTTACTGACCTGCTATCCCATAAGCAATAAAAATATCTTCTAATTGGCATCAGTCAAAAGTTGATGCATTTTCTTCTTCTTCTTTCAGCTGCTCCCGTTAGGGGTCACCACAGCGGATCACCTGTTTCCATTTCTTCCTGTCCTCTGCATCTTGTTCTGTCACACCAACCACCTGCATGTCTTCTCTCACCACATCCATAAACCTTCTCTTAGGCCTTCCTCTTTTCCTCTTACCTGGCAGCTTCATCCTTAGCATCCTTTTCCCAATATACCCAGCATCCCTCCTCAGCACATGTCCAAACCAATGCAATCTCTCCTCTCTGGCTTTGTCTCAAAACTGTCCAACCTGGGCTGACCCTCTAATATACTTATTCCTAATCCTGTCCACCCTCGTCACACCCAGTGCAAATCTTAGCATCTTTAACTCTGCCACATCCAGCTCTGACACCTGCCTTTTTGTCAATGCCACTGTCTCCAACCTATATAACATAGCTGGTCTCACTATCCTCTTGTAGACCTTCCCTTTCACTCTTACTGGTACTCATCTGTCACAAATCACTCCTGACACTTTTCTCCACCCACTCCATCCTGCTTGTACTCTCTTCTTCACCTCTCTTCCACACTCACCATTACTATGAACTGTTGATCCCAAGTATTTAAACTCATCCACCTTTGCCAACTCTACTCCCTGCATCTTCACCATTCTTCTATCCTCCCTTTCATTCATGCACATATATTCCATCTTAGTCCAGCTGACCTTCATTCCCCTCCTCTCCAGGGTCTCCTCAACCTGTTTACTACTCTCACTACATATCACAATGTCATCTGCAAAAATCATAGTCCACGAGGACTCCTGTCTGATTTTGTCTGTCAACCTGTCCATCACCAGTGCAAATAAGAAAGGGCTCAGAGATGATCCTTGATGCAATCTCACCTCCACCTTAAATGCATCTGTTACACCCACTGCAGATCTCACCTCTGTCACACTACCCTCATAGATATCCTGCACCACTCTTGCATACTTCTCTGCCACTCCCAGGCACCCTGTCATATGCTTTCTCTAAGTCCACAAAGATACAATGCAACTCCTTCTGACCTTCTCTGTACTTCTCCATCAACACTCTCAGAGAAAACATTGCATCTGTAGTGCTCTTTCTTGGCATGAAACCATACTGCTGATCACTAATCATCACCTCCCTTCTTAACCTAGCTTCCACTACTCTTTCCCATAATTTCATGCTGTGACTAATCAGTTTTATCCCTCTGTAGTTACTACAGCTCTGCACATCACCCTTATTCTTAAAAATCAGTACCAAAACACTTTTCTCCACTCCTCAGGCATCCTCTCACTTTCCAAGATTTCATTAAACAATCTGGTTAAAAATTCCACTGCCATTTCTCCTAAACACCTCCAAGCTTCCACAGGTATGTCATCTGGACCAACAGCCTTTCCATTCTTCATCCTCTTCATAGCTATCCTTACTTCCGCCTTGCTAATCCATTGCACTTCCTGATTCACTATCCCCACATCATTCAGCCTTCTCTCTCTCTCTCTCTCTCTCATTCTGTTCATTCATCAGCCCCTCAAAGTACTCCTTCCATCTGTTTAACACATTCTCCTCACTAGTGAATACGTTTCCCTCATTATCCTTTATCATCCTTACCTGCTGCACATCTTTCCTAGCTCGGTCCCTCTGTCTAGCCAATCGGTACAGGTCCTTTTCTCCCTCCTTAGTGTCCAACCTTTCATACAACTCTTCATACACCTTATCCTTAGCCTTCACCACCTCTCTCTTTGCCATGCACCTCATCTCCTTATACTTCTGTCTACTTTCTTCATTTCTCTGACAATCCCACTTCTTCTTCACCAACCTGTTTCTCCATATACTCTCCTGTACTTCCTCATTCCACCACCAGGTCTCCTTGTCCTCCTTCCACTGTCCAGATGTCACACCATGCACCTTTCGAACAGTCTCCCTTACTAGCTCTGCTGTAGTTACCCAGCTATTCGGTAACACTTCACTGCCACCCACTGCCTGTCTTAACTCTTCCCTGAACTCCACCTCACAATCACCCTTTTTCAATTTCCACCATTTGATCCTTGGTGCTGCCCTTGCATTTTCTTAATCTACTAAAATTCTCATAAACCAGAGTCTGTAAAAATGTGTCACACATTCCCTTTCAAAACTGGCAGCAGTAATTCTAGCACATTTATTATTTAGCTATTTATTGGCATTTGATTACCCAGAAAACCTGACTAGATAGGTGCCCATTTTAAGTGGATACCTGGGGAGAAAATCTCCAGCAGATAAGAGCAGTCATTCCATCAGTATATGGGTAACTGTAGATCTCCTACTTAGTCCATGAGCTAAGATGCTTGAGATGTAGGTTCTAGAACAATTTCAGTTTTCTTATCATTAACTAACTTCAGCCTGACACCTCCCCTGACATTTTTTTCCTGGGACAAGTAGTTGGCTGATGTCTAAATGTATCTGGATACACATCATCTCAAGATATCTTTCTTATTTGCCTGTTTAAATCCTTTGAGAGTATAGAATTTTCACTGCTTATGTGTAGACTTGTACCATAAGTTCTTAGAATGCCCTTTAGTTCCACAAATCGGTAAAGAAAAGCTAGCAATGACCTTAGGTTGTAATATGGATAATATTACTCTACAATTATTGTCACAGTGAGTCTTCCAGGAATCAGTTCTGGTAGCAGTTCAGCTTTCTTGGTACCTAAGTAACATACCACAGTGGTGTAACTAGTATGACTAGTTTTGTTATATGGCTAGCTCAGTACTGATGTGCAGATTTTCTGTCTTTTTACAACTTGCTCAGTGCTAAACTAGATTAACACAGCACAGTAGCTCAGTGCTGAATATCTATGCCTTTTAGGTTCAGGGAATCAGTCCTGACTTGCATTCACTCATTGTCTCTCTTCCTTTATGGCTTTTCTCTGAATTCCCCACTTTCCTCCTAAAAGCATACTGACTGGTTACTTTAAACTGAACATATATAATGTATTTGTCTTTATACCTGTGTTGTGGGTTATGGCTAAAAAAGGTCTAAGGATGAACTGGTTCCCCTGCTTAACAAACGAATAAAAAAGGATAACCACAAATAAATTAAGTCGGGAAACTAAAGAAATGTGAAAAAAATACAAAAAAAAAAAAAACAGGAAAATCTCACCAGCTCAGCAGTAGCTTCATATACAACTTTTGGTAGTCAATGGTGATTTAGGGTTACCAACTGTCCCTACCAACACAGGGCAGTCTATATTTGGGCAGTTATATCTTGTAGACAAAATACTTAAAAATACAAATGTCCTAAAATTTTTATGAAAAAAATGTTTCATAAGTTTTCTTTAATAGCATAAAGCAATTATTTTGTACCTGAAACACCCAAATGTTATATGGAACAGCATAAGAAATTCATATACTACAAGAATAGGCTTTTATTTTAGCAAAAAATGAAGTTCTGTTGTTTGTACATGGAATTGGTATGTTTTGTCCTGCAAAATCCCACTCATTTCTACAAAAAATGTCCCACTGAGCATTTGAAAAACTGAAAACCCTATGCTGATTTAGTGATAATGTACTTAGTACTTTGTACCTAAACTTTAGGTTTAGTGCAGATATAAAATGGTTATTTTGAAAGCTAAACTACTATGAGGATGTTGTACCAAATAAAAAAATAATGCCATCCCAGAAACAAGGTTTATTTTTGAGCACACTTTCAACTCCTAAATTTCTCTTTAGATGTACCATACACTTTACAGTGAGACAAGAATCAAGAGAAATTAGAAGCATCTGGTTTCAAACCAGCCCAATTTACATCCGACTACTTCTATGAAGAACTTGGATTGCTATCTCTGCAAAACAAAATTCATATCACTACAATTACACATTGATCATAATATGCTGTAATAAAAAACTTGGGTGAAATTCTACAGCGATCATGTTTGTTGCAGTACATCACATTACAGAAGTTAAGATCAAAAGCTACTATAACCGTACAGAACTTATGACAAGTATGTTCATTTTGCTTAAGCCACTACACTCCTCACATTTGGAAGTCTCTTCTTCTAATTCCTCTTCTGGCTCATTTCAATATAATCTCTTTTGTTATAACTTCCTGTCATAATTCAGCTCACCTCTCATTCTCTCCTAATCCCCCTGAAGATGACTTCTCCAATTTATGAAGCTGTAATGGGTTTTAAGATGGTTTTAGATACTCTAATAACTTGCATGGATGCATTGGAGAATATACTCATGGATGCATGCTTGATTGGTGAATAGATGAGACCGAAATGTTTTGCTATATCCCTGTCTTAAATGCGTCAGTTCTTCAAAGATATAACTTGACAGTGTTTCCAAAGAAATCAATTAGGGTATTAATTGGAAACCTAATACAAGCAGTAAAAAAAAAAATCTAGAAAAAATGCACCTGACAACATGAACAGTCATTATAATGCAAATGTGAAGAAAATGTCTAATCTTATAAGCTGCATTATTTCAAAAAGCAGGAAACACAAAAACAGGAATAATAAACTCTAAATATGCTTTGAAATTCTTGAACTTTTCTTGGTATAATACACATAGAAAAACAGGCATTTCATACACACTATTTTCTTGATATTGTATTTTTAAGTATAAGCAAATGATCTGAAATGACCCTATATATATATATATATATATATATATATATATATATATATATATGAATGATCTACTGATTATACTCAAGAATATGTAATTATTTAATAATTATATACATACATATATGAACTACTGATTATACTCATGAATATTTAATTCTCTAATACTCTAATGAATATTTATGATGACACTACTCAAAACTGCTCAGGCACAGATAGTTTTACATAACATCACAGCTTGAATAAATACCTTGGAGACTGCATTTATGAATAGATAATTGATTAGTAAATACATAAGTCTCACTCACGTGTATTCACATAGTAAAACACACACATTCCACATGCCACTTACTTCATACTTGTCTCTGAGTTGTCAGAATATCCCCAATGTCTCCTTTTTTTCTGCCCTTGTAAATTGTGGATGATTACAGTCAGTTATTAATTCCAGACATCAGAGTTTCAGACGTTATATCCTTCAGTAAAAGCATGTCAACATAATACCTGTTATTCCATTTTATTATAGAAAGAATTAAGTCTGTCCCTGATTACGTTTCTTTGTTGCCTATTAGTTTTTGCTTTATCTGGACTTCTGGCACTAAGAAGTATGTTTATCAATGCTCTGTCCCACTCCCTTGTAATGCTGAAACTATTACATGACTTGAAAAAAGCCCAGGATCCACATCATAGTATGAAGATGTATGTATATTCCCTTACCATACTCACATGTCAGTTAGTATAGAGGGGTTAATGCTGCTGCTGTTTCTAGTGACAAAGATGCAGGCTACATACTTCTCAACCTCTTACAGTCAGAAATCTGGACAGAGATGTAAATAATTGGGGGACAAAGACCCAAAAACAGGGACACTTTTTAAATATTGCACTTACAAACTTAGACAGTTGGTAGACTAACAGGTTTTCCATGAGCATGAATTTTTTAAAGGATATGAAGTCTGAAAATTAAATGTCTGACATTATTTTCTGACTTCAGTCCTCAATGATTTGCCAGAAAACTACAGAAATGGACCAGAAATATGAGTCAAAAACCTGGACAGTTGAGAGTTATGGAAGGCTACAAAACATCCCCCCTTTTGTATTGTATTTTTTCTATTTTTGTGTGTTATTTTCCTGTTTTACCCAGTGTCTAGTGGTGGTGCAAACAGCCATTGTCCTGTCTGAAATGTGTGGGTTGCAGGGTGTGAACCTTTTTGATGTCTTTAAATCAGGCTATTTAGAATATCCTTGTGGTCCCCCTCCCAATCCATTCTACAGCTAAAGTCTTAAAAAGTTGGACAGAAACACTTAGATTAATAAATTTGAACAGAAGCAAACTCTTTAAAATTCAACCATTATTAATATGCATTTGGTACTGCGATAGCTAGAATATCTATATCTATAGATCTAAATGAGAAGTTTGCTAACTTTAAAATAATAATGTGCCTCATAATAAATAAATATTTAATATTTACATTAACAGTAAATAAGAATAAGCTAACAATGTGGTATAGAATACCAACATATTTTAATAAAGTGGAAGAATATAAACAGTTGCCAGAAGAAATAAATACTTTTTTAATTTAATTTAATGACAAAGAAGGTATTAGTAGAAATATACTCTAGGATACTTTAAGATCTTATATGTATGGGAAAATTATACAGTGGATATGAATAAAATACCAAGAACAGGACAACACACTGATAGACATACATAAAAATAGACATTGCAAAAGTGCAAAAAGGCAAAACATATTTTTGACATAGAGAAAGACGTAAATAACAATTGTAAACAAATACTTGATCATAAAAAGTAAATAATACTGAAGAAATAAACACTTACACCATATAATATTAATCACAGATAATTACATTAATTGGAAAATAGGTCAAAACTATTAATTAAATCCAATCAGATTAGTAAAATCTGAAATCTAGAAAATAATAGAAATGCAACAGACATAGAGAATATATTTAAGGTGTTTAGAAAATATTATGAATTCATCATGATATGAAAAATCAGTGAAAGTAAGGAAAGGCAGCCAGAAGATAAACAAATCAAATCCTTTTGGGACAATAATATACGTAAGCGATTACTGAGGATACTAAAGATGCAAAAAATGAAGAAATTATTAAGACATTGTTAAGAGAATAAAGCTCCAGGGATAGATTGATTTTAGAAAGTTTATAATTTATTCCCAAATAATGTTATACAAATAATTGCAAATTTATGAACTGATGTTCAAGCTTAAAATGATATTCTGCAGTCCTGAATATATTCCATAATAACATCAATATTAAGAGCAGGTACAGATCATGTTTTCTCTGTATCTTAGCAACACAAGCCCTTAATACCACAAGCCACTGGATTATACAAAGACATGATGGCGCTCTGTGTGTCCAAGAAAGGTATGACCCTAGCATTGAACAGCATTCTACCTTCTCCAAGGATGATGCCACAATAGGAGCAAAAATAATTGATTTCAATAATTGCCTTAGTTTTTGGTGTCATTCAAGGAGAGTCCAATATTTGTAAGCCTGGGAGGATATGATTGATAGACCACTCTGCCTTACTAGGGATAGCCTGCGCCTGTCCTTGTAGGGTTTCAATTATTGGCAAAGATATTATCCATCACTATAGTACCTTTTTAGCCAATGCCAGGCTGATACATCCATTAACATAATAAAACAAGCAAAGGAAAATATGAAGGTGCTACTCATCATTGTTAGGAGCCTACAAGACCTTCTCACCCTGGAATACATTGACATCTGTGTAGTGATTGAGACATGGTTTAAAATAGCGGAGAGCATCCTGGCAGTGCAGGGCTGCAATGCCTTACAAACATTTATACTAACTACTGTGCAGGAGGGGAAAAATGGTGGAGATGTATCAGTCTACATTCAGACGAGACTCACATCAAGGCTGTTAAAGCAGTGTGATGCACTAGACCTTCTTCATCTCCAAATAAACAACAAAAAGATACCATGCCATATATATTAGCTAGCTATAGAACTCCCTCTATAACAAATGAAAGCCACAATGCCTATCTACAGGAACTAGAATCACTCAGCATTAAACCCTATACTCATTTCCTCGATAATTTAAGCTATCCAGTTATAAACTGGGAAACCTATATCACCACTGGTGCACAAGCACAAAGATCCTTGGACTTTGTCAATACAAATGCCCTGGATCAATTAGTCAGAATACTCACTAGGGGGAATAACATCAAGGATATTGTGCTTACTAATATGGGGGCATCTTGCACCATCCCTTCATTATCTGACCATAAAGCAGTGTCCTTCAAAATAAAACTGAAACCAAAGATCCCTTCTGCCTAAGGTACCTTTAGAAATTTCTTTAAGGCAAACTACCTACTCCTAGGTGATATATTGGGAAGCTTCAAATCCCCGCCAAACCCAGTTACCTCCACTAGATATGCAAAAATGTATACCACCACATTATACCAGAATGCAAACAGCTGCATAGATGCAGCTGTTCCCAGTAGAAACAAGGGCATGGTAAACCTCAGAGACAAACCCAAATGGTAGAACCATAATATCAAAAATCTTTATAATAAAAGGAACAGAATTTTGACCAAAAGTAAGTAAGTAATTCCCAGACTGTTACAACTCTTGTCACTGAAATAAACAAACAACTCAGAAGTTTGATAAAACCTACCAAAGCTAAGTTTGAGGCTAAAATAGCTACCCAAACCAAAGACAATCACAAGGCATTTTTTAGTTATGTTCATAATCTCAAAAGCACAATGTAACAATGTGTTGACTTGTTTGTAAACGTTGTTACTTACACTAAGGCTGAAATTATATACATAAATCCCAGATCTATATCACAATTAGTGTTCAGAATGTCGAACGTCATATGGTCAAGACCAAGACACTGACCTTTCTGGAAATTGGAACAGTACAAAAACAACACAATATGCACCCCCCTCCCCCTGCTAATTATATATACCAACTCCGAAGTTGCACTACAGTGGGGAAAAGGGCAAATTCCGTGATCCCTACTCTACTATGATCTCAGAACAACCACTTTGAGTTTTTGCAAAAATGATGATTTGCCCCCAGATTCTCGAAAGCTTGCACGGCGTGCAAGATCGGCGCAGGAGCTCAAGCAGGCAATATGTCTGCTGTGCGAACCAGGAACAGCCTGCAGGGGCGAGCACGAGCACTCCTGCACTAATCCTGCATGGACTAAGCCCTGGTATGCAAATTACCCCATTTGCAGGTGACATCTATGCAAATGAGGAGATATTGCAATCCAGGAAGCTTGCAACAGTCCGTGCAGGACTAGTGCTATCTGCAGAAATGTACTTGGTTAGTAACCGAGTACATTTCTGCAAAATCCAAAACGGAGCTGTGACAGCTCCAAATAAAGGCTGCATATCATGTAGTAAGCATGCAAATGGCCTACTTGGCCATTGGCATTGTAAACATAAAAAAAAAAAAAAAAAAAAATCAACTTTTATTTTTTTTTAGCCGATCTCGGCTGTTTAAGCGTAGGGCAGCGGCGCACAAATGGGATTGGGGGAAAATAACAAAATGAACCTAAATTAAGCATTCTAACTAAAATCAGTCTTCTGCCATGCAAGTCAATGGCAGGCAGAAGACAACATGGCCAGTGAGTAGTGGCTGCTAAGGGGGGAGGCTCAGTGTGAGACATGTAACTATGCATTAGCAAGCAATCCTATGCAAATGAGGGGAAGAATAGTGAATCCCAGTTTTCCCCATGTGAGCCAGGTCCCAACAATGTAAGAGTAGGAATAGCTTGGTGCAAGCCTAGGAGTTAGGTGACATCATGGGGGGGGTGTCAGGCATACTGTAAGTGGATTGGAGCCCTGTGGCTCAGGTGTGCTCCTAGCTTAGCACAGCTAATCTAGGGGGTGTGTCTAAACCTGCCTAGCACACTTTACAAAGCCTAAGTGGGTCTGCGTGACACCAACCGGGTTTTACAGGAAGAAAAAAGATGTTAAACCAGGAAATAGCAGCAGTGTGCACATTTAAGCACTCTGCGCGGCACGCACACGGGCTTAAACAAGAAGGCAATGGGAAGGGAAAACAGCAATAGGAAGGTAATCAAGGAGGACTAGCTTAGCTGCCAGGTGAAATGTATCAGAATCAGTCTATTACACAAGCAGCAGACCAGCCCAGCTCAGATCACTATTATAAACTATGCAAAAACCTTCCTCTCTGTTTTTCCCACACTCTACACCACTGGTGTAAAGAAGCGGGGAACTTTTAACACAGCAAAATGATAGGGGCTGCAATAGCTATCATGCAACAACTTGTGGAGGAGGCTGAGGGTGGTGAGGATGTGAATGCTGTTGACCAACCCACAATGAGGAGATGAAGAAGAGTGTACAGACCCAGGGTAACTTACCAGGGGCTACATAAGCTGGAGAATGCTATAGGATGGACAGGGACCTCCTACAGCAAATTGTTGAGCTGTGCCGGCCACGCCTGACACACAGAACTAACAGAGGGGAACCCATCCCAGTGGATACCAAGGTATGTGTAGGTCTATGAATACTAGCCACAGGTACCTTCCAAAGGCAAACTGGAGATATGATGGGGATTTCACAGGCATCAGCATCCAGGGTACTCCACCAGTTCCTAGATGCCATGTCAGCACATGTCAATGAGCATGCATATTTCCCCAACACCCATGAGGCATTGGCCAGCAATATGCAACTGTTCCACCAAATAGCAGAATACCCTGAGGTAGTGGGTGCTATAGACTGCATGCCCATATGCATCAAAGCACCACCCAGTGAGTGGGGTAGGGTTTACATCAACGGCAAGGGCTTCCTCTCCATCAACTGCCAGGTCTTGTGCGATGCTCAGGGCATAATAATGAATTTGTATGCTGGCTGCCCTGAAAGCTATCACGATTCCCACATCTGGCGTCTGACACAGCTGTACCAGAGATTTGCCAATGGGGACATCCCTGGCGGTCATCTGTTGGGGGATGCTGGATATGCACTGGAGCCGTGGCTGATGACACCCATCAGAAATGCACACACACATCCGAACAAGAACTCCATAATGAGGCACACGCACAGACCAGAATTATAGTAGAGTGTGTGTTTGGGATGGTCAAGTTACGCTTCCGGTGCCTGGACACATCTGGTAGTACTCACCAGCTACATGTACCCAAATCATCCTTGTATGTGCCATGCTACAGAATATGATCCTGCAGAGGCAATTGCATCAGGAATAGCACAAGGCAGGGCCACAAAGCCCCCCACCATTGCCAAGGCTTGCACAGGCACAGAATGACTCTGAGGAGGAACAACCTGAGCCTGCCCCAGTAGGCAGAAGGAGGCTTGCCCAGTATACCCTGGCCTTGGCAAAGAGGCAATGCATAGCACATACACTGACACAGGAGGGACCCAGGGAATAACACCTCTCTCTGAGTCTCATATACAGTAAAAGGGATGCCAAACATTACACTACCTGTGCCTAACCATGTGTAGAGAGTGTACTATGTGCATCTGACATAGGCAGCCCTGCACCACCACATTTGTGATTTGTCCGAACCAAGGTGGACTTTTATCCTTTGTTTGCTGGGTTTTCTCCTTTTATTTTACAGCTTTAGTAATACTGCCTTCCAATCAACAGGTTTCAACTTGTCAGAGTAGCTCAGTGTCCTGCAGGACCATGGGTGACACATTTTATAACTGTGGTATAAAAAGGAAGAGAGTTATGAATCTGAATACATAGTAAGAGTATCATAGGCTGACACACTTCTGCCTTAAGAACTGCAACACGAAATAAGTTAAATGATGCCGGTAATGATATGTCTCCTGCCACTAACTAAGTTCACATCTCACTTGTGATATACCGCCCCAAAAGCTCCTATTAAACTAATATATTGCAAAAGCTGTTTGATAGGTAATTGCTAGGTATTCTGTCCAGGAGAACATCAAGAAGCCCATCCAGTTTTCCAATTGCCCCACTGTCTAGCTAAGTGACTTACTCAGAAACACACAGTAGACAAGCAGAGGATGAAGGAATCCAACCCTAGACAAGTAGAAGCATCTTGTTAACTGCTTACTGCATTATCCTCTACACTAACTACTTAAAGCACTCATTTGATTTATGGATGTTTCTCAGGTCTTAAGTTATGTGGAGGAAAGTCATCGTTATTACCAGTAGTTATGTCCTTTACATTTGTGTGCACCACTTGTGTGATCATTTTGATAGCTTGACAATTGGAGCGGAATGTAGTGTGTGATGTGTGCAACCTCTCAAGTGTCACTGAATATTATGTTAACTGAGCTTGGTGCTGAGTGACAGAATCCCCACCCCCACCCCCCCAAGATCCAGTGCCTCAGAGTTGACAATAATCAGTTAAGGGTGCAGAGGTGTTAATGTTTTTTGGACAAATTATTTCATCCAAACTAAAATTAATTCACTCTAATGTCTTTTAAACTGGTGCACTGGATTTCTCAATGTCCACTTTATATATAATAGTTTACTGAAGTAAAAAATAAAATAATAATAATAATATAATAAAATGAAGAATACCTACTTATCACCACAGATAGTTTTATTAAAATGGTTTAATGCTTTCATCTCAAAGTAGTCCCGAGACTTTATTGGAACTGTTGCACACAGTGAAACATTCTCAGGTTAAAAAAATCGATCACATGACTGTTAATGGTTTTAAGTGGTCATGCTTGGATATTTGTTTTTATTGTGGTTCTTGTGTTGCATCTACTGTTGGCTTTAGTTCTGATTTTCATTTTTTTAGTTTACTGGAGTGATTCAGGGTCTCTGACCAGACATGGTAAGATCTGCAATTCCACATCTTATCAAATTATAGCCTTTAGAAGAAGATTTAGTAAATAGAAAGATTTGCACAAGTATTGCTTCAGAAAAGTTATACATGTGTTATGGCCTGGTACAGATATTATGGATGGTATATCTTTGTATCTCATGAAAGAATGTAGGACTTCAGGGTCTGAAAGTGAACAATAAATTAAAACTAGAAAAAAATGGAGATCTGCTATGGAAAATAAAAGACCTATGATCTTTTTATTATAAACAGTAAAATTCATTAAGTGCTTTTTTCACTTGATTTAAATGAGTCTTCTAAGTGAATTGCAAAAACAAAGCATTCAATGAAATACAGTTAACAAATCAAACGAGTAGCAACATAACAAATTAAGACCTTCACTAATATTCCTTAAGCTTGAGGAAACTAAATACTCGAGAGTATACAACAAATGTAATATATGTTCTAAGACTGATTTTATACTCCTAGCCTTTTTTGTTAGTCAAGCGCTAACTTATCTGCTGCTGTGAAAATAATTTCCTGAATAATACTCAGAATTCTTTAGCTGTGAATAATAACTTTCCTCATAGCATCAGTTTCCTTAGTATAGTTTAGTGACTTGAAACTTTTACCTTTCTTATCATTATAGCCATTATTTTTGTTATTACATCCCAGAAGGCCCATAGCAGCTTCCACTTATTACATTTCTGGCCATTCTGTGCCACTTACAAAATGCAGTGTCCAGCTGGAAACGTATGCCTTAAAGAAGTCATCTTGGAAGCTGTTGATCATCATTCTTTGACTCTTAACTAGAAACCATCTAATGCATGAGGTACATAACAGAGTACTGTGACAAGGTGCTACTCTTAGTATTTTTATATCTAATGACTGCAGTTAAAACACTAACCCTTCTTGTTTGTAAACTCTTCTATCTAAGTTTTTACAATTGATTCTAGCAATGCATTTCAAAACATCCCTTGTATTATTAATACATTCAATGAAGTCTACTAAATTCATAGAATTTCTTTTCCATATTAAAAAAAACATGGTCAGTATGTTGACATGCTGTTATCTGTGTACTGAGAATTAGTCTTCAACACATGCAAAATATATAAAAAAAAATACTTCTTGCAGGGGTCAAGCCCCCCACACATCCCATATGGTGGGTTGTACCCCTTCACACCCCCTGTTAATTATATATTCTAACTCCAATATCACACAGTCCCCTGGGAAAAAGGGTATATTCCCCTCCCCAATGTTTGTCAATCTTGCATGCCTGTCGACTATCTATTTAGTCAACTAAATGGTGTTAATTAAACAGATGTTGACCAAAGAGTTGTTCAACAAACTTACAGGGACTCATATGTGTGTATATACATATATATAATACATATATCTATGTCTATATATATATATATTTTTTTTTTTTTTTTTAATAAAATTCAGACATTAGTCTTTGGGAAAGAGCATAGTGTTTTTTAAAGTATTTTGAATTTACATTTGCTCAGTTATTTTACTTCAACCAATTTTTAGTGCTTTTAAATTAATAAACAAACAAGCAAAAAAAATAATTTTATTATTCCAACAAGAAGCAATTAGGGGAAATACTAAAAAGATTAAGGCTAATACTGATACAACTGCACTGATGTTAGCCACAGAGAGGCTTCACCACAACTTTGGCAGTCATTTATTATAAAACTAAATCAAATTAATGAAGAAATTACTGCAACATTTTTACAGGAAGAATTACACATACAAAACACTAAATCCAGTCTGTGGTCTAAAAAAATTCTTCTCCTAAACGTTCTGAGATATGCTGCCTCATACATGCACAATTGGCAGACAGCAAGAGTAGATAAAAGTAAATATGATGTCTGACATTTATTTTTTTTTTTTTTTCAAAATTTAGACTTAAGTGATCAGTCACTTTTCAGCATGTAAGCTAACTAACATGAGTTAGCTTACATGCTGAGTATAACAAAAATTTAAATGAAAGTTATTTTATTGGCTGGTCATGGGCCTTCTGGAGCTGTGGGCCCTGGGGGATTGCCTGAATTACCAGCATTATAATCCACTGCTGAATATAAGTAAATTTTAGAACACTTTAAATATGCAGATTGCTCAAAGAACAGCAGTAGCACTAGTTATACCAATAAAAGTAACCTGGTAACATTTAGAGAAGAAATTCACATTGTGGATTATTGTTTAAAATATTATCTTGTATTTCGCTGTGATTTGTTTAAGGATTTGTCAATTATTAGGAAAAGAAAGGTTAACTTTTCTATGCATATTGATACAACCTGTAAATAAGCAACTAAGTTATCTTTCTGCATTACTCAATATTTCCTTTTTATGATTTAGTTTTACTCACAAATACCTTTAATCCTGTTGTCAGGGGGAAAGTGGTACTAGAATCCTCAGAGTGGTGCTTGAATAAAAGGACAGCTATACAGTTTTGTGAAGAGCAGTCCCACCTCCTGATCCATAATGACTGTATGAGCCACTGACTTTGCAAAAGTACCACATCTCTTCCCTATGATGCTGCAACCTCACACATGATGTGTTGGGGTGCAGTTGATCTCCCTCTGCATGCAGACTGAAGTCTCCAGTATAAAAAAGCTTAGCTGTACATTTGCAAGTTGCACATTTAGGACTTACAGATCTAGTCTTGAGAAGACCAACTGAAAACCAATAAAAATAAATCAGTATCAGGAGTACTGTGTATTCAAAGGCATGTAACTAAAAGAATACCGACAATTAAACATCTCTCTTCTACTAAAGGGATCATCAGTGGAGACAATGAGGTACTTTATTTGGTGTATACAATTTTGGGGAGTGAAATGTACTTCAGGAGTTAAAATTAATGAGGGTTATCTCAGTTGTATATCTAAGAAACAAACATCTTAGACTGCAAAAATTTCCATGCCTTATCAATAAACTGAAATGTAGGTTTAACAAGGTAAATAGCTGGAATTTATTATCAGCTGTAATCAGGGAATCATAATCAATAACTTGTTTTAAATATTTATTGGAAGGACAGAATGAATGCAAACAATGTTTTGAAAGATAGGCAGAGAAGTTCACCACACAAGTGTTTGATACTCATAAGTATGACTGTTATGTGTGTCCAAATATTCCTATTTGTCTGGGATGGCAGTATCTTGGAAAACTTTGAGGTATAACAATTCTGGAATTAATATATATAAGTATCGGGGAATATTGAGGTCATGGATGGGATGAAGCCCTCCTGCAGAAAGCATATTTAAAATGTTTCAGTAAGTTTGAATTTAACCTGAACACCATACTTTAGTGCTCACACTTGAGAGTATCAGACACATGTGCAGTGATTCTTTCTCATTGATCCCAAATTTGTATAACACATGGAATGTGGAGGCAGGCTTATGGGCTACAGTAAAATTGTTGCCTTATTTCTGGGCATGTGTGCAAAACACCTTTCTGCACAAATTCATTCACTGAGAGCACAATTAAACATGGAATTTTGTGAAATGAAGCTTCATCCATTTTGTGATGATGTTGTAACTGAACTGGAATTGAAATGGTGGTCATCCAGTGGCCGTCCCATAGGGACTCAGGGACTGTATTCCCATACAGAAGTATATACAACAGCTTGATGGCATGAACCATCAATTTCCCTGCCTTATGCTTTAAAACTACTTTCATAAAATTAGCATAAATATTTCTTAGTTCATAGGTTCATAGGTTGGTACTAGGCTATCTGCCCAAAGGCATTTATAAGCCTAGCCAGAATGTGTTGGCTTTCACCACCCCCTTAGATTAGTTCCCTGTGCCTCTGTCCAGCAGAGCCACTGAAGTGATCCCCGAGGTAAACTTCCTGTTTCCCATCCACTCGTCAAGGTTTTTTTTGAATAGTGTTAGCAAGGAGCTCTGCCTAATGTAGATTGGGATCTTGTTCCAAAGCATGGGAAGTCTCTGAGTGGAATCTATCCCTCCAGCGCGTCCTATTTATTGTTGTGGTGAGGTTTAGATCCCCAGAGCATGTGGCTCGAGGGGATAAGATTTTCTTTAGGTGGAGCATGTCCATCAGTTCTGGGTTGGACATGGCCTTGTACATCAGGCAGAGATCACCTCTGAGTAGGCGGTATGCAACCGAGTACAACTGGAGTTTCTTCAGTCGAGCTGCATAGGGCATCTGTTTGAGGCCAGTGATCCTCTTGGTGAGGTACTTCTGTGGTCTTTCCAGCTGTTGCAGGTGTCTTGTAAGGTACATCCCAAATGGGGCATTGTACTCTATGATGGGTCTGATGAGTGATGAGTAGAGGGGCCCAATGACCTCTTTTGATCTGGATGTGAACCCTTTTGTGATTAGGTGGGCCACGTAGAAGGATTTTTTAGCCACTTTGGCAATGGGATTATCAAAGGTGAGATTACTATCTACTTGTGTCCCCAGATCCCTTATTACATCTTCCATTTTTAGGGGACTACCACCTATGTGGTAGTTTGTGGTTCCTTTGTTTTTTCCAAAGGGGATGACTATGCACTTTTTGTCATTTAGCTTGAGGCCATGATTTTGACACCAGGTATCCGTCTCAGTGAGACCCGTTTGGAGGATGTCTGTGTTAGCCGGAGAGTCAATTATAGCCTCTAGTTTGCAGTCGTCTGCGAACTTGGTCAGCCATAGTTCTCCTGTGCTTACCTGTACCTCTGAGAAGTATGTGCCGAACAGGAGGGGTCCTAGGACTGAGCCCTGGGGAACACCACTTGTAACCGGTTTAGAGTCGGCTAGCTCCCGCAACTCTCACCATGTGGGTTCTGTCCGTGAGCCAGTTGGCAACCCATCTTGTGATGTAAGGGTTTATGTTCAGGCTGGTGAGCTTGTCTATAATACCAGAATGGGAAATGGTGTTGAAGGCCTTAGTGAGGTGTAGGTAGGCTGTGTGTACCACCTTTCCCTCATCTATAGCCTTGGTAACTGTCTCAAAGAAGTCCACCAAGTTTAGGAGGCATGATCTGCCCTTAAGAAAGCCAAACTGGCTAGGGTCCAGTGTTTGGAGGTTCCCACTGTCTCTGTTAATGAGTTCCATGATGATGTGCTTCATAGCCTTGCAGACCAAGCTAGTCAGGCTTATAGGGCAATAGTTCCTGGGGTCTGTTGTGGCTCCACCTTTGTGGAGCAGAATAACCATTGCTGTGTGCCACTCTATGGGTATATGTAGCCTGTGGAGAGGCTGAGTTTGAACAGTGTGTTTAGGTGAGGGGTTAGTTCGTCTTTGAGCTCATGTAGGACGCAGCCTGGGACACCGTCCGGTCCCACTGATGCTGTGTTTTTGGCTTTGGAGAGGGCTGTTTTAACCTGAGTGTCTGTGATTTCAGGGACTCTACATTCTTCTGGTATGGTTATGGGCCCTTTTGGGGGTGAGAGGGGAGTGACATTTGCGCTGAACCTGTCTGCCAGGATGTTGGCGATATCGGTCGGTTCAGTGTATTTTGTGCCATTCTGCACTAACTCTGAGCAGATCTGAGGATTGCCACTTAGATTCTTGACATAGCTAAAGAATGCCTTGTGGTTATCTTTGGAGTCCTTGGCAATTTTATATTCAAAGCTCACCTTGGATGATTTTATGAGGGATCATAGTTTCTTGCTGATACTGATCAGGGATGTCTTACCTTCTTGGGATTTTACTCCTTTCTGTGCTAGTTTCCTCCTTCTATTGTATAGCTTGTTTATGACAGGAGTCCACCAGACTGGTTTCCTTTTCTTGGAGGAGTGAGTCTTGGTTTTGCTTGGGATGGCACAATCCATGCATTCTTGTAGCTGCCCATAGAATGCATTAGTAAAGGATTTTGCTGCTTGGACAGTGTTATCCTTCAGCATGGGGGCTTTGAAACTTTCCACCTCTGTCTTAAGTAACATGAAGTTTGCTTTTGAAAAGATTTTCATGGTGGTTTTCTTGTCCGGGGGTGGGGCGGACTATGGATATCCAAAGTGATTTGTTTGTGGTCAGATCTAACCAGCAAGGGGTTGACCTCTAGTGTGGAACACTGGTCGCCCATGTTGGTGATGACCAGGTCCAATATGTTGTCACCTCTGGTGGGAGTGTTGACCAGTTGAACCAGGGCATTTGAGTTTATAAATTCTAAGAAAAGTTGGGCAAGGGAGTTAGTACTTGAGTAGTTCTCCCAGTTAATGTTTGTGTAATTGAAATCACCCAATATTAGGGTGTTTGGTAGGACCTTTATGTTTCTCAGTGTTTCCAGAAATGTGGAATGGAGGTCTTGGGACATGGTGGGTGATCTGTAGCAAGCTACAATTTTAATTGCAGTTTTGCCCATTGTTAATTGCACGTGGATGATCTCTGAAGCATCGTGCTGTGCCACTAACCTGGAGGTGTGGGTACCCTTGATGAATATGGATATGCCCCCACCTGTTGCATTTAGTTTGGGTTCTGTGGCCCAAATGTATGGTATGAGTTGTAGCCTGGTAGTGCTGGGGTGCTCTCTGGAGCCTTAAACCAGGTTTCTGTTACTGTACATATATGGATTTTCTCCATACTGAGGAGTGCCTCGAGTGCTTGCATTTTGAGGTTTAGACTTCTGGCATTGAGTAGCATTACCCTCAGTTTTTTGTTACTTTTGCTATTTATGGCGGTGGGTTTGTCTTTTGAGCCTCACTATGGGGGTAGCAAGATCCTTGGCCAGTATTTGAAAGCCTAAGGGTGACAGGTGCAAGCTGTCTCTAGCGAAGCAGCGTGGCTTGTCGAGCATGTCATCCCAGGTGGACAGACACTGGATCCCCTTTGAATGACACCATAAACTTAGCCTATTGTTGAAATCGAGAATTTTGTCTTTATGCTGTGGTGTCATTCTTGATAAGGGCAGGACGCTACTCATGGTCAGGGTCATACCGGCCTGGGCTACGTGATCAGAGAGCTCTTCCATGTCTCTCTTCATGTAGTCTAGGGACGTACGGCTCAGGTCATTCACACCAACATGAACAATGACAGAGTCATATTTGTACTTGTTCTGGGGTGACCTGAGTGCTTGTGTTATGTGGCGGATCCTGGCACCTGACAGGCAGCTAACAGTAACCTTCTCCTTATTCAGCCTAATGAGTGGGATGTCAGTGTGCCTGACTATAGAGTCACATATTACTAGTATGTTGGGTATGTTATTTCGCCTTAAGGGCTGTGATTGCATGGCACACTGGTTTTGTGAAGTATGTGTTTTATGGTTTGTGTTGGGGGGTGGAGGTTGCTTAGATGTTTGCTTTGGAGGTCTTTGTTGGTTTTGCAGATTTTTATTTAGAGCCTCTGAGTATGTTTTCATGTATTTATGTGTGTTTTTTTCTGATGCTGGTTTAATGGGTCTATGTAAGACTGGTGGTGTGATGCAAGTATTTCCCTTCTCCTCTTGACTGTCTGATCCAGTATTGTGTTGAGAGAGCTTAGCCTCTAGTTTGGCTGTATAACTGCATCTCTCGCATGTATTAGTGTTTGGTGGTAGGAGGAGGGGGTTGTCTATGTACATGAAGCAGTTGTAACATTGCCTCAAAGTGCCCAGATTCACCAGTTGGACTGGAGAGTACACCTGAAACTGCCCTTTGGACGTGCCTGGATAGGTACAGTGAACTGCGTACCAACTCCTCCTTAGAAAAGAGGCATGTGTATTTATCCTTAAAAGTTTTCTTTTATTTGCCCTTTATAAGTAATACAAATTTATGACAATTTTATGGCAGCAATGATGCTATCTATACAGTATAAATGCAATCTTATGCCCTTATGTTTGCACTAATTCTGGACTGCTTATACTTTGCTCAGGGCAGTCCAGGTCCTTGGGCAGTGCATTTTCTGGCCGTGCAATAGCAGTAGAGCCAAGTTCAAATGATCTATAAGGATCCATCAAGCAAATGCTATTCAGGAAGTATATGTTAGTACCAGAGCTATGTGAAGCAGAGAAGAAAGCTACCAGCCTAATTTATTTGTTATTAGCATTCTATGTGACATGCAGATTCTGAATGTATTTGTGTGCATGCAACATGTATTATATTAAGATCTCCCCTGAGGAAATCTTGAAACAGTTGCAAATAAACTTGAAAGATAAGTATATATATGTAGTTTTAGTACCTTCCATAATTAGCCAACTGTATTAACATGTTGAGGCATACAGAGATAATGCTGTCTTTGGCCCAGGAAAGCTGTGTTTGAGTAGTGGCCCAGCAGCTGGAGAACACAGTCAGACAGCTGAGGAGGGTGGGAGTCAATGTCCAATGTCAGCTCATCCATCCTGGGGAGACTGATACAGCCCAGTCCATTGCAATACGGACAAATATTATAGCAAGGCAGCATGAAAAGCTGGGAACAAAACCTAACACGGCAACATGTTCACCCAGTATAGCAGATGTGGTACACATGCCGAGCTTGCAAGAATCATTTGTCAATATTTTAGGATTCTTCCTTCTCCAGGTTTTCCAGGGTAACAGGACTTAGAAATAAAAAAAATAATAACCCAGGCTCACTGAAGATGGTAACACCAACAAAGTTGATCCGTGCACTTCCTCAGTTAAAGGACAATTAGGTGCATTCCAACTCAGTTTTCTACTCACTTGTCAGCAATCCTTGCCAGGTATTGTAAGCTGGCCCTTTGAAACTTGGGAACGAAGAGATGCTGAATTGGTTGAATGATGATCAGAGCAGCCTGGTAGAGTGAAAAATTCATTAAAACATCAAAAGAGAGAAAATGTACATCTTCTATATCTTTTATGGTTACTTGATACTATCTTCTTCAGCAAGTAGTTCATTTGTATGCTTCTTAAATCACCTTTAGCTGACCAATCATCTTAAATTTGCACTCGGAGAATTATATGTAAATACTATGAGTGAAATATTCAGTTTGTTGTTTAAAAAGATAATGTATTCAAAACTCCATTACATTCTGTGATTTCAGTATTGAAAGAATGTATGAAACATACTGAAGCAAACCTACACGATTACTTTTTTTTAAATTAACTTTTAGTCAGAGGAATTCATGTATCATTTAGGGCAGATATGATGCTCCCTGCTAGAAAGGCAGTCAAATAAGGTGTCATGGCTGTAATGGAGTAGAGAAGAAAATAGTGTAGCAGAGCTTATTTTTAATAGTAAGTGCTATAAATAGATTACCAACCAGGATGTGCATAAAGTTTATACTTCTGTGGGTACTTGGTTTGTTTGTGTCTTTTGGCTTTTCCCGGTTAGGGGTCGCCACAGCGGAACTCCGGTCCGCTAATGATTGGCAGTAGATTTTTTTACGTGCCGGGTTTGCCAGCCCTGATGCACAACCTTCAACGAAGGTATACCCATTCACGCACGTCTCCACGCAGAAGACGCTCTAGCTGAGAATTGAACGGCACAACGTCTTGCTGTGAGGCGACAATGCTACCGCAGCACCACCACCGCAGTCTTCTGTGGGTACTTGGTACTAAGCTTTATATCTATTATATATATATATATATATATATATATATATATATATATATATATATATACAGACAGAGAGAGAGAGATTGCTATAGATATAAAATGCAAGAAAAACCTAGCCAAGGTAGAGTTTTTCACTGTGTGATTCCTAAATCCTCCTTTCAGTACTGCAGGTTTGATGAGCTGTTGTCTGTGAGACCTATTAGGCCTACTACTCTTCAGGAACTCCACAAACTCCAGGAACAAGGAATTGTACTCAGTCATGGTCCAAAATGTCTTGCTTAGGCAAATCTGACTTCTAAAACTTTTAAAATGAGGAGAAGAAGGAAAAGACAAAAACTGAGGAACACAGGAACTAGAGCTGGAATGTATGCCAGGCTAAAGGCCAAACCACACAGGCTTGCCCTTCCATCTATGCTACTGGCCAATGTTTGCTCACTGCAAGATGGACTACATAAGGCTAGAACTAACTACAAAAAGCAAGGTGAAAAACAGTTGTGTGCCCATGTTCACATGGCTAAACTATAATATCAGCGATAGTGCAGTGCATGTGCAAGGATTGACTTTATTTAGAGCTGACAGGAATCAGATCCTCAGTGGTAAATCACAGGGAGGAGGTGTCTGCATCAATGTAAATAACAGATGGTGTACCAGCCATGAGGCAGTAACCGCTCATAGCTCTGAAAACATTGAGTTCTTGTTGTGAAGATGTAGACCCTTCTACTTGCCAAGGGAATTTAATGGTGTGAGCATCACAGCTGTAGGTATATTTCTGCCAGTACCAATGAGTCACTGTTCACTCTTCAATCAGCGAACTGCGGTATCAAAACCCAGAGTTTGCCCACATAATAGCGGGTGGCTTCAGTCCATTGCTGTACACATGTCGTGACATGTGATTCCAAGCAAACCTAAAGTCTGCCTACCTATTACCAACATGTGAACTTCACTATGAGGAGAGAGAATACACTGGACAAAGTATATACCAATGTCAAGCTGGCTTATAAGGTAGTACCCCACCCACACCTAGGCAACTTGGATCATCTGACCATCATGCTAATCATTGCATCCACTATTAATAGGAAGTAAGCCAACCAAGAAGCAAATAAGAGTATGGCCAGAGGGAGCGGTCCCAGCATCCAGGATGGCTTTGAGAACACGGACTGGAACATGTTTAAGGATGTAGCTATGGGGAACCAACACATCAATCTGGACAAGTACATGGAATCTGTGTTGGCATAGATATCTAAGCATGTGGATGATGTGGCAGTCAACAAGACCATCACCATAAGGGTCAACCAAAAACTCTGGATCACAAATGAAGTATATATGCTCCTAAGAGCAAGCAATGCTGCCTTTAAGGCAGGAGACAAGGATGCCCTCAGAGTGAACAGAAAGAGCCTAAATAGGGGAACAAAGAAGGCAAACCATGGCTACGGACAGAAAATCCAGAGTTACTTCTCAGACCTAAGGTACTCCAGATGTCTGTGGCAGGGAATACAATCCTTAACGCACTACAGACCTGTATCTTCAAAGTGTGATGACAACACCAAATTTCTAAATGCGCTCAAGACCTACTTCAGCAGGTTCAATGAAGGGAATGGCACAAAAGCCACAAAACTCGCCATCAGGCAAAATGAAATAGTACTCTGCCTCAAATCAGCTTATGTTCAGAGAACTCTAAGCTGAGTGAACCCAAGAAAAGCGGCTGGGCCAGCCAACATTCAGGGGTGTTTGCTAAAAGACTGAGCTGTTCAACTGATGACAGTTCTTACTGACATATTTAACACATCTCTAAGCCAGGCCATAGTACCCAAGTGCTTTAAGAACACAACAGTCATACCAACTACCCAAAAAGTCTCATCCAGCAAGTCTGAATGACTATCGTCCAGTAGCTCCCACCTCTACCATAATGAAGTGCTTCGAAAGATTTGACAAAGACTATTTAACAACAAATCTCCCTGCAGAACTGGACCAACTCCAGTTTGCTTATCAGTCGAACCGCTCTGCTACAGGTGACATCTTGCTGGCACTGCAGACATCCATGGCTCACCTGGTAAACAAGAACTGTTATGTCCAACTATTATTCATTGACTTCAGCTCTGCCTTTAACACAGTTATACCCCAACATCTGATAGAGAAACTGATTCATTTGGGTGTCAGCACTCCCATGTGAAACTGGATTTTGGACTTCCTCACTGACAGACCACAAAAAATTAGCAACATTAAACTGAGCATAGGAGCCCCTCAAGGATGCGTTCTCAAGTCCCTCTGCTGTTCACCATGCTGACCCATGACTGCGCCGCTAGGAACACCTCAAATCACACCATCAAATTTGTGGATGACACTAAAGTAGTAGGTTTAATCAGCAATGGTGATGAAACGACATACAGGGAGCAGGTGAAGCATCTGATGGACTGGTGTGACAACAAAACCTGGCTCTGAACATAAACAAAACCAAAGAGATAAAGTGGACTTCAGGAAAAACCACAAGGCACATTCCCCTCTCACAGTCAAGGGATAAACTGTAGAAAGGGTGAAGAGCACCAAGTTCCTAGGGGTGCACATCACAGAAGACTCAACATGATCCGTTAACACAAATTACATTGTCAAGAAGGCATAACAAAGGCTCCACTTCCTAAGTAGGTTGAAGAGAGCAAACGTTTCATCTTTGGTCCTATAACCTTCTACAGAGGCACCAGTGAAAGCATCTTCACAAGCAATATCACAGTATGGTACAGGAACTGCAAGGCTACAGATTGTTAGGCTCTCCAAAGGGTGGTGAAGCTTACAGAGAGAATCTCTGGAGAGTCCACACTTCCATCTATACAGGATCTGCACTCTGCATGGTGTCTCGATAGAGCTGCAAAGATTGCCAGAGACTGAACCCAGCGCAGAGGCCGTTCTTCTGCTTGATTTTGGTCAAGAGCTATAGAAGTATACTTTGCAAAATGACTAGATTCAGAAATTACTTCTTTCCTCAGGCTATCAGAATACTCAACTTGAGTAGCAATGCAAGCTAACAGATCACCTAGTCAGAGGCCACACAGTCTTAAGGGACTATCTTCCTCAAACTGCAATCAACCCACTGTTAGGTTCTTCTCACCTGTACAATGGCTCATTGAAAGCTTCTTACTTTTTTGGGCAAAAACTCAAAGAACAAGTTACAATCCGTACAATTGAAAGTGCTCTAGTCTCTTAAGGCTCAAGTCTCACCCGTGCAATATATCTACCTGTGCAATACAAAGTGCTGCTAATAGATAGAGCTACAAAATGTAATTATGCCCTAGTGTCATGTCAAATGTTACAAATTTTTATTTTTATTTTTATATGTCTTATATTTGTATGTATCATCTGCACATAGAGCTGGAAGCAATGAAATTTCATTTAACCTGCACTGAGGTATGGGTCTAAATGACAATAAAGGTTTATGTTGACTTTGACTTGAATTTGACTAATGGAGGCCCATGAGATATATACAAATGACCAGTTAAGGACACCAAGTGTTTCAGATACATAGTTTCTGAATGCCCATGACTTTTTTTCCTTTTTAAGCCTGTACCCTGAATGTGTAGCCATAGAGAGATAGCTGGGTCCTAACTTAATTTCCCACTTAATAAAGACTATGCAGCCTCTAGGCCCTATATTCTTCACCTTCTAGCCCTCTAGAAACCTCTTATACATCAATAATTATACCCCTCTTTTATGCTCTTAATTCACTCTTGTATAACTATATACATCCAAGCTGAAAGTGCCCCTTCCTTCATCTGTTAGTCTTCTTCAATAGTTCCAGCAAACCACCTATCTCCTCCTCTAACACAGCCCAATATCACAATACTAAAATGCATCCCCCAATGTCACTCTTACCAACTATTCCTGGGTCGTCACTTCCATTTACTCACTATCCTATCATTGTTCTTACTTTTCTCTGCCTTCACCAACTTAACTCACTATGTCCCTCCTCACACTGGTACTGTTTATTTCACTCACCGCTCTACTTCTGTCAGACTCTCTTTCTGGCTCAGTGACAGCTTACCTAACATCTCACCTGACACATCCTCAACCTACATGTCTGTTTTAAATCTGGCATGCTTATTAATCTTAGGCTTCACATCAGCTTGCTTACTTACAGCAACAGCAAACACTACATAATCTAACTGTACCTTTTACAAGGCACTCCACCATATTGTAACCCAACTAAAACTTGCTCTCTAAACCATACCACGCTGCACTAAAACTTCTCTTAGCTGGGACACCCACAATGATCCTGCATCTGTGCATCATTCCTCTCAACTGTACCACAGCTATCTCACATATCAAAGAACTAGAGACCTTTTAACAGCAAATATCAAAATGTGTAGTATAAATAAGAAATGGGCAACTACTAAGCCTTGGTTAGCTACAGACCAATGGCATACAGTAGCGGTTTCAGAAACTCGGATAAAGGGCAACTTCATCTTGTATATGGGATAATTGCACAATGAGTTCTGACAAATGATCTGGCATTCACACCAGAGGAGGTGTAGTGTTACTAATAAAACAAAACTTATAGTTGGAAATTATAAAATCCTCTACCTGCAATACTGTTAGTGACAGTTCTCCTAATTGGGTATCTTGGCAACTAAAATTAGGAATGCGTACAAAAATCTATGTTACTTGAATATACATCCACCCCTCCAACCACAATTACATTAAACTAGCAAACAATACTAAATATATTCCCAAATAGGATCCCTAAAATACCTTAATTTTAGGAGACTTCAGTCTAACTGGAATTGGAGCAGAAGGTAAGCAGCTGGACAGTTGTTTACAATCACTCAGTTTTAACCTGTTAGTGAAGACTTCTACCAGACCTTGCTCTCTAACAAAGAATAACTCCACTCCTGATCTTGTCATAGCTAATGTGCCTGTTTCACCTAACTACTTCTGTGATCATTAACCTGCTGTTCCACACGGTCATTTTAAACTCCCAAAAGGCCTCCTAAAATAGTAGTTGGTAGACCATTGCTGATAATAAATCTGCACCTCTGAACACTCTACTTGTTTCTATTGACTGGACAGTCTTTTATAATATGGCCAAGTCAACCATTGCACAAGTTCTCTTTCCCTCCATTCTTATTTCAGTGCTATTTTGTTAAAATTAATTTCACATTTCTCTAAAAAATCGGGTCCTTCTCACATGCTAAACTGCAAAATTAACCTTAGATAAGCACAACTTCAGTATTTTTATAAAGAAGCTATCAATAGTTGTAGCTATTCTTTTTTTTTCTCACTTCTAATTAGCATAATTTATCTTTGAACTCCACAACTGGTTTTACGCATGTGCCACTGTGTAACATCATAAATGTCACTGGAACATGATGCAGACCTTAAATTGAATACCACCTTAAAGGTGTAGCAACTACTGACAGTTTAAATGGAAGACAGACACTTTTACCTTGTATATAAAAGCTTTGTTTGACAATATTTACTCATTTCTTTTCACCACCCACATAAATGAGGGGCTTGACTTATAACTCATGATATAATTTTAAGTACTGGCCTCAATAAGTTATGTACCTGGCTGTGATCAGTTAACATGGGATGGTAGAAAAAAATGAAATCTAAACATTGCACAACATGTTTTTAAATACTAGCTGCAGTGAATCATGGAGCTATCTACTGGTGATGCAAGAGGTATGGGCACATGGGAAAGTGTGCATCAACATTGAATACTGCACAGTTCTGATTTAAATACTGGCTGCAGTGAGATATGCTAGTTGTCTTCAGTGATTGGGATGCATAAATCAGCTCTGTTTATTACAGATCATGGTTTTAAATGAAAGCCACTGTAAGGTATTGCCATGATCCTGGGCAATCATCGAGGTTAGGCAAAATGCAAATCCATCAGTACATAATGCTAATGTCATACATAAATGTAGTACATAGCTGATGTGGCCCTTCAAAGGAAACAGACATCATGGTAGGAGCCCATGCACTTTCTAAAATAGTGGAAAAATAGTGCAACAAAGCATTATGTCAGCAAGCCTCACAGTCTAAAGAGTGCTTTCTAATGGCACTATCATCGTTTATGGCAATGATGTCTAACATGTTCTATCACCATGTCCCAAGGCTGTAACCAATGTGGCCCTGCATCGGACCAGATAAACTTTGTTATTTAACAGGGAAGTGCTGACCACAGGCAATACTATATCTCTCCACACCCCTTGCTGTCAACTTGTTTCATCTCGCAACACGTCAAACTAAGAGGAAAACCACATACCAGTTTCACTGTTATCTGTTCCCACCAGCCCCCCTTGGCTATTCTTTTCATCCACTTGACCTTGGGTTGTACAGTGACCATTATACAATTTCCTGTACACAAATCAAGTCTCTCTAGTGTTTTTTCTTGATGCATACTGTCACAACGCCTTCTATATTCACCATTTCTTAACACAGAAGCATTACTAACAACAGTTTCTCATGTGCCATCCAACAAATTAGCCTCTGAGCTGTATCACTTCTTTTATCATTGTGATTGGAGATTGTTTTGTACACCTTTCTCCCAGTATGAATAGTTCCTGTGTACACTACCTGCAAATACTTTCAAATAAGCCCACCTACCTATACTTCACTCCATTCCTTTGCACCTGTAGTAACTTCCATTTTGTTACTGTACTCCAGGAATGCTGTCCTTAGATCTAAAGCATAACAGCTATTTGAGACATATCCCACAGTCTTAATCTCCCACATCTTGGTTCTGGTGGCACTGTTGTATATTCCCTATATCAGTGCCTCCTTGGCCTGGTTCTTGCCTTCCCCTGTATACCTGAATTCCCCATGAACTACCATATCCACCCTGTACCTCCTTTCAAATGACCAGTGAACGCTCTGTTACTGTCTTTGTATGTTGATATAATGTACCATACAGCTCTAAGTCACTCATGTATGTATAGAGAGAATGTTAGTTATGAATGCATGGGAAATCATCTACAGACTTATTCTGACTGTAAGAAATTAAATCATATGTTTGAAATCAGTATGATTAGCACATTTGATGAAGAACTGTCTCATTGTATTTCCAAGACATATAGTAATAGCCCCAGAATTACTTTTAAAAAGTATTACAATGCAGAAATACAACAAACATGAAACATCATTTTGAGCCTTTAAAGTTGTTAATTTTTACTGGGGCTTTCCTCCTGCACCCTCCAATGTAGGAGGCTAGCACCTCCATAACCCCAGATTATATATATATATATATATATATATATATATATATATATATATATATATATATATATATATATAGACCGTTCTAAAGCCTTTGATGCAGACCTTATTACTTATGTGATCCTATTACTCCTTCCTATTATATATGTTATTATATATAATATATATTGTATTGCTCCTGCCATACTCCTGGTTAAACTACCTACTACTCCTTACATTACTCTAAACTAACTCATTCTCACAGCTACAACTATTAACTGCTGAAGGCTATCTTGTTTCTACTCTTGGTTTCAGTTATCGATGTATACATACATACTGTTATGTAGACTGTTGAGAGAAATAAAATAAAACCTGATAACGTGGAAAAGTTCCAGAACATAAAGTAAATAAATAGTTACAATAAAGAAGTAATGAAGAGTAAGTTTAGTAGGTAAAAATCCAAGAACAGTTGAAAAAAAGACAGTTTGAAGCAAAAGCGCTGTCTGATTGTCTGATGACCTTGCTGTGTGCCTTTTTTTCTTATTTTGTTTTTTTTTCTTGATTTGATTTTCTTTGCTTTGCTGTCGCTTTTTTTTACCATAGCAATAATAAAGGACTTACCTTTTCTTCCCACTTTGTCTTCACTCTTTAACTGTTATGTAGACTGCATTTCTTTATCTTGCAATTACTGTATCATACTGTTCTCACTATTAACTCTTGCAGCCAGTTCTTATCACTGTGCCATTTTTTGTTAAATTTGTTAATTATTTGCTAATTATTGTTATATAACTAATTTCTTTACTGACTTGCTTTGTACAGTGTTGATTAATATGTGTTCAATTTGATTGTTTAATACTGTCTATTTTATGTATGGAGATTTTCTCCCAGTGATTCTGCTGAAAATGGGCCTCATACCCAGTCGGACATTACCCGGTAAACAAAATAAATACATAAAATAAATAAATAAATATTAGATCTATCCAAGGCTTTTGACACAGTGTCACACACCAAATTACTGCAAAAACTAGAATCAATAGGCTGAACCCCTAATGCATTACTTGGGTTTCAAGCTATCTACAAAATAGGAAACAAGCTGTAAAATTGCAAACTAAACTCTCGGACCATCTTGACAATAACACAGGAGTTCCCCAAGGCCAAATTCTAGGACCACTTCTCTTTAATACGATCTCCATAAAGCATGCCTACAAAGCACCCTTGTCCAGTATGCTGACAACTCCACCATAATCTCCACCTCCAGTAACTTATCCAACCTACAATGGATCACGCAAACCACCTTCACATCCATTGAAGTGTGTTTAACTGATGCCCAACCATTATTGAACCCTAAAATATCAAAGCTCCTATTATTTTCATCAGTAGCACTAGGCTCTGACTTCACAATTTTCTCTCAGAATAACACAGTAATAGAACAGGTCGAAACAGCAAAACTACTAGGAATAACAATTGATGACAAACTCACCTTTGAATCCCCTATTCTGAATAACATAAAAAAGACTCACTTCATACTAGGTAAACTCTATCGTCACAAACTATACCTATTTAAACCTGCACAAATAAAGCTTGCAAACACTATACTAATTCCACCCTTCCTCTATGGGAGTCCCATTTTCACAAATCTCCACACATCACTGATAAAGAAACTCGAATCATGCTACTATAAAATAGCAAAATTTGCCTCAGGCATTTCGAACTGATCACATCATTGTCAAGCCATCTCAGAATTAAACTGGCTCAAATTCCCTCACCACTTATACTACACACAACTCAATCTTGCCCAAAACCTCATTTACAAACCTTTCAACTGCCCGTCACTCCAACCTATCCTACAAACCTATGTCCCAGCATGTAACCTTCAATCTGATATTGTTAATCCTTGTTTATTCCTTATGCCTGGGTTATCGGTTCCAACCTCGGGACTGAGTCGGCCGTCTTCCAAGCTCGCGACAGCCACAAACTCTTGAGCTAAACTCTTACTCACAATTGCCCCCTCCCTGTTACCCCAGATTTAGTTTGCTGCGTCGCCATTCAGTTGTGTCAAGCCACTTCTCTTGAGCTAAGTAAACTTCTTTGATAATACTTTATCGTATTGCAGTTTTTCTCTGTTCTAAATTTGTTGAATAGTTATCTCTTACCCTATCACATCTAGAAACCCTTTTTGCTTTTTTCTAGCCCTTCTTTCTTCTTACTGTAAGGTAACTCCTTTACCATTGTTGATAAATTCTTTCCTGCTTTACCTTTGAGTGTTTCTTGTACCGTTGTTGGTACTTTCTTCCTTCCCTTTCTTTCTTCCTCCTATCATGGCAGAAAAAAAAGGTAGTCCGGGATTTAAAAGATGTGTGGATTGTGGGCATAAATTGCCTATTTTGGATGCACATGCATTATGTGTTTTCTGTTTGGGTGTGCCTCACTTGACTGTTGACCCACCTTAAGGGGTTTGTGCTAATTTCTCTAACAGGATTTTGGTGGAAAGGAAAAATAAGCTGATTTTAAAACACTACTTAAATCTTATTTTTCAGAGGCTATTTCTGTGGTGGACACTTCAATGCCTCCTAGATCCCATAAGAAAAGAGATGAACAGAAGAAGGCCAAGTTTCTCCCCATTGTCTCCTGCTAGGGGGCAACCAGGAACTGAGACCTAAGAAGGCCAAACTTTCTGGTTTGGATTTGACTTCCTTGGCCCCGAGACTTTCGGTGCCTAGATTTTTGGCACCGAAGCCTTCAGCACCACCCGTCACTTCGCCACCAAGTTTTGTGCCCTATACCTCATCGGAACTGAGGGCCCCTCAGTTCAGACTTCCTTATTGGCACCGACTTTTTCCTCGATGCAGACTGTTCCGGCATCTATAACTGTTCCGACACCACCTTCTGCTTCGACTCCAACTATTTTCATGGCACCAACTATTCTCTTGGTACCGACTACCTCGTTTTACGCACAGACTCTTTCAACACCTGCCATAGTGCCAACTACCACTTCGGCACTGACCTCGTCGGTGCAGACCTTACCTTCAGCACCAATGATCTCCTTGGTGTAGACAACAGTAGTACAAGCCTTTACGGCTCCATTGTTTTCGGTGCAGATGCCTATTTTAGCATTGTCTAAAGACCCCTTTGTGGGCACTGAGTTTCCTGCATCCTTGAATAGACCTGACTCCCCTTCAGCTATGTCTGTGAGATCCACTAGAAGCCTCTCGGAACATGATGCGGTGCACCTTTTGGATCAATTACTTTTGGCCAGTGGTATCCAACCCTCCAGGAACTACTCTTCCTTTGGAGGTGATCACCCTTCTCCAAGGACTCCTACTTATTCTCCTTCTTCATTGCCTTTGAAGCCCCCTGCTGTAGCACAGACTTCCCTCACTTCAGCTCCTTTCATGGACCTCCCTAAGGAGTCACAGTTGCCTTTGTGGCAGGAGAGACTTGTCACTCCAGTCACTGCTCTGGATGCTAGCTGTGATGTACATACTCCTGGTTTTCACAGCCATCCAGGGACTCCGAGTCGGCGGGCTGATTTGCTTGAGCGGGGTGTGACCTTCTTGGGTGGACCAGCTTTCCAACTCATGGAGAAGGCTCTCACGTCTGTTGGCGATCCTGTGCTATCAGTGCCCCCATCCTCCTCTGGACCGCAATTTACACAAGACACCTCTGGTGGACACTGGGTACAAGGGCCCCAGGACATACTCCCACTGGAGGCTCCTCTTGTGCTGTCTTCTCCAGATTCTCTCCCTGAGGAAGTTCATCGCAAGAGTTAGTGTAAGAGGAAGCACATAGACTCCCCAGAAGAGTCCCTCATGGAAGACACAGACTTTGATGATAGGGAAGGGTCCCCTCGGTCACCCTCTGAGGTATCCTTTGGAGATATCCTCAAAATACTTAGGCAGAGAGGTGATTGATGGCCCTCTAACCTGACTTCTGAAGAGTCTGTGTTCCTGCAGGCCTTTCATGCCCAGCCTCCTACCTCTTGGGTTACTCCACCTGCCGATGACCTTGTTTGGCTCGTCGTGCAGCATGCTTGGAAGGCTCCTGATGCATTGACGCTATTCCCCGTAGGCCAGATAAAATCCTGTCCCCTCCAGATAGTGAACGTCACTGGTCCAAAGATCTTCCTGTAGATGCCTTGGTGGTGGCAGCTGCAACACAGAAGGATCTGGCAGAAGAAAGCCAGACTGTCCATCCATCCAACAAAGAGTCCCGGGTGCTGGACAGATTCGGAAAGCATACCTTTGCATCGGCAACCTTTGCAGTCAGGTCCCTGAATTATATGGCACATTTTACCAGTTTTCAAAGAGACTTAATTTCTGAGCTCTCTGAAACCTTGGCCAGAGCTATGTCTGATGAGGTCCAGGACAAAGTGGCCTCACAGTTAGCCACCCTTGAATCGATTTCAAACTCCTCCATGCATCTGATTTCTCATGCATCAGAAGGAGCAGCAAGAGCAGCGGGTGCAGGCATAGTCATGAGATGGCATGCCTGGATGTGCTTGTGTGATTTTGCGGAACCTTTCAAGGCTTCCTTTCTGAATGCTTCCATTGAAGCCTCTTCGTTGTTTGGACCCAAGGTTAAAGACACACTGGCTAGGTGTGAACAGGACAGTAAGACCCTTTCTGCCATGGGTGTCCGCTATTCTTCCCCTCAACAGGCTTTCTCCAGAAACCAGAAGAGTGGGAAGATGTGGCACAAAAAGTCTCAAGGTTCTTTCCATGACACATGAGCCGTGTTTTCCCCTAGAGGCAGAGGAGGAAACTCATATGGAAGACGCCCCTTTCGGGGCAGAGGAGGTCCATGTAACCAGGGTTCCAGAGATTCTTTCTCTGGCCAGTCCTACCCGCACTCCTGAAGAGTGGCCCAACTGCTTTCCTCTGGAAGTGGTTGGGGATCGTTTCTCTTTGCACCCTTCTGCCTGGCTAACCATTACCACAGATTCTTGGGTATGAGAGATAATAACCAGAGGTTATCATATTCCTTTCGATCTTTGTCCTGCCTCACTAAGGAGCTTACCCGATGTTCCACCCAGTCAAAGGGGTGAAGCAGCATTAGAGATTTCAAAACTGCTAGAAAAATAGTCATCCAAATAGTCCCACCAGACCAAATAGGATCCGGATTCTACACAAAATTATTTTTAGTGCCAAAAAAGACCAGGGGCTGGAGACCAATTTTGGATCTCAGTGTACTAAACAAATTTGTAGAAGTACAGAAATTCTGGATGGTCACAATATAGTCTATCCTCCCACTCCTTGAGGCAGGTGATTGGATGTGCTCTATAGTCTTCAAGATGCGTACTACCACATAAAGGTGGACAGACCATCGAGAAGATTCTTTGCTTCCATGCAGGAGCCAGTCATTACCAGTTCCAAGTACTGCCCTTCAGACTCTCTACAGCCCCCAGAGTGTTAACCAAGTGCATGGCAGTCATAGCAGCTCAACTGCAACTGCAAGGATTCTGGATGTTTCCATACCTAGACGACTGGCTCATCACTGCCCCCATCAGACATCTATTGGAAAAAGCCTTGGCATACTCTCTTCACACTGCAGAAAGGTTAGGCATAACTATAAACTGGCAAAAATCCAACCTCTCCCCATCCCAATCCATAGAATTCGTTGGGGTCCTGTTGGATACAAAGAACTGCATGGCATCAATTCCAGAGCACAGAATTTTAAGGATAAAACTACAACTCATACCCATCCTCTCAAGGGAAAGATCAACTGCACATTCTATTCTCCAGCTGTTGGGTTCCATGGCAGCTTCCATCACCATTGTCCCCCTCGCGAGGTTTCACATGAGGCTTTTACAATGGTTGCTACTCACCCAGTGGTACCCTTTTCAGTTTCTGCTCTCATCCCAGATTCGGGTGACTCAGAGATGCAAACGAGACTTGATTTGGTGGATGTCGCAGAACCCATTGCAATGGTCTCGCCCCTTCACACCCCAACAGCCCAAAGCCACAGTGACCACGGACATCTCCCTGATGGGGTGGGGGTGGAGCTTTTTCCAGGGAAGACTGTGCAAGGCGTGTGGTCGGACCTAGAGGTACATCTGCATATAAATGTCCTAGAATTTAGGGTGGTGCTTCTAGCGTTGCAAGCATTTCATCCCCTCCTTCCATCAGGGACGATTGCAATACAATTGGACAATATGGCTGTAGTCTAGTACATCAACAAACAAGGCGGAACCAAATCCTACCCACTCTGTTGGGAGGCCATGAGGATATGGCACTGGGCGATGACTACCAACCGCTTTCTTATAGCAATGCACATTCCCAGGAGTTCCAACGTGATAGCAGACAGATTGAGCAGATGCATTCTGCAACCACACAAGTGGTCTCTGAATCCTTATAGTGGTGGAGATTTTCAACCGCTGGGGTTTCCCTTGCTGCGACCTTTTTGTATCCCCAACCAACTACAAGTGCAGCAATTACTTTACCTTGATTCTCCCTCACGGACAATCACCCAGGGATGCTCTAGTCCACGATTGGCCCTCAGGTCTGCTTTATGCCTTCCCCCTCTCCCTCTCATTCCCTAGTTCCTGAAGAAAGCCCACCGATTGAAGAGCAAGATAATCCTCATTGCGTCATATTGGCCTCAACAAATTTGGTTCCCTTTCTTATGGCCTCACCTGCTAGATCAACCATGGATTCTCGATCCATCTCTGGATTTGATCTCCCATCCGCAGAACCTGATTCACCCTAGCCTGAACAGCCTGAATCTCACAGCTTGGTTCCTCCACTTCCAGTGATTGCCAGGCAGACTGATCTTTCTTCCCCAGTACGTGGCATTCTTATTGCATCTCATAAGTCTTCCACAAGAACTACTTATCTCAGCAAGTGGAAAAGGTTTACCATTTGGCTGAAGGAAAAAGAGTGCCGGTAGTACTGGAGTACCTGTCCAGTTTATTCCAATCTGGCCTATCTGCTTCTACCATTTGAGTTAATTTGGCTGCGATATCTAATTTTCACAATGGTGTCTAAGACTCTTCTCTTATGTCACACAAATTATGCAAGACTTTTCTAAAAGGCATAAATCATTTGAAACCCCCTTTTAGAGAACCTTGCCAGCCATGGGATCTGTCTTTAGTCCTGCAAGGATTGACTGCGGCTCCTTTTGAACCAGCTTTTTCATGCGACCTCAAGTTTCTTTCTTGGAAAACTTTGTTCTTGGTCACCATTACTTCGGCCAGACGTATCTCTGAACTTCAAGATCTATGCATCAAACAGCCTTACTTAATCTTTCATAAAGATAGAATGTCATTGAGAACTAATCCTTCCTTCCTGCCAAAAGTGATCTCTGAAATGTCCATTAACCAATCCATTGAATTGCCAGTTTTCTTTCCCAATCATTCTAACAGAGGAGAGTATTGTCTACATACCCTTGACATTCACGGGCAAATTCATTTCTATCTGGACAGAACTAAGGCTTCTTGCAAATCAGATCAACTATTCCTGGCCTATTCTGGTCCTAGACTTGGATATGCTGTTTCTAAGGTCACATTGGCTAAATGGTTAAAAGACTGTGTAAAATTTATTTACAAAACTCACGATATTCCTTTGACTACAGCAGTTAGGGCTCATTCCACTAGGTTGGTCGCAACTTCTGCTGCCTTTCATACTAGAGCTTCTTTACCTGACATTTGAGCAGCTGCAAGTTGGGCTAGACCCCATATCTTCATCAGTCATTACAAATTGGATTTGGCCTTCAGAGGAAGAGTGTCCTTTGGGTTCAATGGTGCTCAGGAATGTCCTTCCATGAGAGCTTCCCAGGAATAAAGGTAGCTGGGGACTCTATCCCAGGCGTAAGGAATGAATGAGGATTAACAATATCAGATAAAGAAGTTATGTCTTACCATAATGTTCCATCTGTATTGTTGATTCTCATTCAGTCTTTATGACCCTCCCTCCTTCCCCCTCCTCAGGCTTATAGTGGATCTCATCATTCTGTTCCGGTAGGTTTTTTGACCAGAGGTAGCCTCTACTTCCTTTGACTTGCAAACTCAATCTGAGGTAACAGGGAGAGGGGAATTGTGGGTAAGAGTTTAGCTCAAGAGTTTGTGGCTGTCGCGAGAATGGAATATGGCCGGCTCGGTTCCGAGGTCAGAACCAATAACCCAGGCGTAATGACTGAATGAGGATCAACAATACAGATGGAACGTTATGGTAAGACATAACTTCTTTTTCCTCACATAAGCAGCTTCTATGAATGTCCAGGCCCAACAAAAGAGACGGACAGAGCCTATATTCTTATAAAATTACTAAACTCTGGAACAACCTACCCCCTCTCATCACTAAACTAGAGTCCTTAAATACCTTTAAAACTAAACTAAAGTCTTATTATCTTAATAATAGTATCTGTACCTGCTTAAATCATCTAAAAAACATCTTAATTCTATGATAACCACCAGACCTCATCTCTACCACTACATTTTCCTTTCCCTTGCTGTTGCTATGCAAACAATGTATCTTCAACTTCCACTCATTTCTATCCTTTTCTACTCCCATACCTCCAAATCACTGTGTATTAGCAACAGTCCTTTTTCACCTTTGTGTCACTTAATACACCAAACTATCGAACTTCATCCCTATCCTCTTGTAAATCAAATGTGAAACAGGCTGATTATATTTGCATTGTATTTGACTTTTCACCATTTGTTTCTTTTTTACTTAACCTTGAAATTGATATGTATCAATATTCTACGCATTAACTTTGTCTGTTGTATGTAATAGTTCAACTTCTACCTGTAAAAGTTTTTCTTACTTGTTACATTATTTTGGGGGCTTCCCCCCGGCCTCCATTGAAAATGGGTCTTTGATCTAAGTGGACTTTCCCGGTCAACAAATGTCAATAAATAAATAATTTAGAAAAGAGCTAATAATGTCAACACTAACTTGCATTATAAATCTTACCACCCAAATCAAACTAGCAGTTGTTTTCTGCAAGTTAACACAGTTTTCAGTCAAATGTGATTCACTCATTTGTGGTTTAGATCAAATGAGTTAATGAACCACTGTTGTTTTTTTTTTGATGAGATGACCTGTAGATTAAATTAAACTGTAACCAACTCTCTCTCTCTCTCTCTATATATATATATATATATATATATATATATATATATATATATATATATATATATATATATATATATATATATATACATGTATGTATCTATATATCTATATCTATATGTCTATATGTATATATCTATATATATCTATATATCTATCAATATCTTTATCTATATATATATATATATATATATATATATATATATATATATATATATATATATATATATATATATATATATATATATGTTCCAACCACTAACTCCAAGATTTCCATACCTAACAAAGAGGGTAATACTTTGAGAAACTGTACTCTAGGACTTCGTACGTGTAAGTTTGCATTTTTGCTCAATCAGTCGTCCTATTTCAAGACTTGTACTAATGAGTCTCGGAACACCAAACAGCCATCTGAAGGACTTACAATGCACTGGGAAAATTAAAATAGTGTACCAAAGGGGAACATAGGCACCAAAATTATGGTTTGCCAAGGGTCAACAGTTGCAAACAGCCCAATAAGTATATTATTCAAGTATTATGCTGACATGGTACCAAATCAGGGTCAGACAACAGTAGCTAAAACTGATCATTGGCCAGTACTTTTAGAGACAATGGCATCACTCCCCACTAGTGAAACCAGTTATTATGAGTCGGATATAATTTTACAAATAATAACAAAAATTACTTGAGATGCGTAATGAAACTTTTATTACAAGAGAAGTGGTTTTCAACTGTTTACAAAATCCCACATACAGTCCTATAATTATGTATGATATCCGTTCACCTGTTGAAAATTTTCATCTATTCTTTTATGTTGTTGTACTGAGGTAGTTTGAAAGATACTATATGAAAGGGCTCCTCAGATACTTTTAACCTCACAGAACAGATTCTTTGTCTGATAACAAGCTTAATTCTCCAGTATACTTTTACTGATAATGCTGTAAGTGTACATTGGATCCTTGTTATTTTACTTAGTAAGGTGTCTTATGTAACTTTAACTTCTATAACCTACAGTGCATAGGTTCATAGGTGTGTACTAGGCTAATGGCCCTGGAGCCTTTACAAGCCTAGCCCATAGGATTACCCTGGCATCGTGCCACCTGACCTTAGTTCCCAGTGCCTCTGTCAAGTAGAGCTACTGGAGTGATCCCAGGGGTGAATTTTCTATTTCCCATCCACTCATCAATATTTCTCTTGAAGAGGGCCAGTGAGGTGCTCCGCTTGACATGTATAGGGTTATGAGCCTGTCCCTCCAGCATGTTCTGTTGATTGTGGTAATGAGGTTGAGGTCTCTGGAGCGTGTGGTGCGGAGGGATTGGCATTTCTTTAGATGTAACATTTCTAACAGAGCTGGGTCAGACATGGCTTTGTAAGTCAAGCAGAGATCGCCTCTATGCAGACAATATGAGAGAGAATAGTTGGAGTCCTTTGAGTCTGTCCATATAGGACAAGTGTTTAAGGCCTAGGATCCTCTTTGTGAGGTACTTTTGTGGCCTCTTCAGTTGTTGCAGGTGTCTAGTAAGGTACATGCCAAATGGGACATTGTACTCAATGATTGGCCTAATGCGGGAAGAGTAGAGGGAGACAATGACCTCTTTCTTCCTGGATGCAAAAACCTTAGTAATGAGATGTGCCACATAGGAAGACTTTCTGACCACAGTGGCAATGTGGTGGTCAAAAGAGAGGTTGCCGTCAACCTATGATACCTAAGATCACTTATGACGCTTTCTGTGATCAGTGGACTACCATCAATGTGGTAATTTATGGGAACCGGGTTTTTCCCAAAGGGGATGATGACACATTTTTTGGCATTGAGCTTAAGGCCATGGTTCTGACACCAGTAAGTCTCACTGAGACCTTTCTGTAGGATGTCAGCATTACTTGGGGAGTTAATTATGGCTCCCAACCTGTAATTGTCTGCAAACTTTGTCAGCCAGAGTCCATTCATGTTGGCCTGCAGAAAAATAGATACCAAACAGGAGAGGACCCAGGACCAAACCCTGTGGGACTCCACTCATGACTGGTCAGCAGTCTGACTTGGAGTCAGCAACTTTCACACTGTGGGTTCTATCTGTGAGCCAGTTTGCAACCCACCTAATCTAGTGATCTATTGATAGCTGTTGGACATGCTCCACTTAAAGAAATCCCAATCCCTTTGAGCTACACGCTCTAGGGACCTAAACCTTCTCAACCCAATAAACAGAACATGCTGGAGAGATAGAATCCTGTCCCAGAGACTTCCCATACTCTGGAACAAACTACCTATCTATATCAAACAAAGCTCCTCATTAGCACTCTTCAAGAAAAATCTTGATAATTGGATGGGAAAAAAGAAATTCACCCAGGGATCACCTCTGTGGCTCTGCTCAACAGGGACACAGGAAAATAATTTTCTTGGGTGGCAAAAGCCAGGGTAACTTTTTGGTTAGACTTATATAGGCCCTAGGGCCAATAGCCTAGTACCTACCTATGAACCTACAGGGGTTGATGCCTAGCTTAGTGAGGTTTTCTATGATTCATAAGTGGGGAATGGTATCAAAGGCCTTGGCCAGATCAAGGTAGGCTGTATGAACCACCTTGCCTTCATCCACAGCTCTGGTGACTGACTCAGAGAAGTCAACCAGGTTGAGCAGGCATGATCTACCCATCACAAAACCAAACTTGTGGGATCCAGAGTTTGGAGATTCCCTATATCCTTGTTTATTAGGTTCATGATGATGCATTCCATAGCTTTGCATATCAGACTTGTCAGGCTAATGGGACGATAGTTCCCAGGGACTGTAGTCACTCCTCCTATATGGAGAGGGATGACTGCAGCAGTGCACCATTCGGTACGGATAAAGCCTGAGGTGAGGCTGTGATTGAACAGGGCACACAGCTGAGGTGCCAGTTCACTCTGTAGTTCATTTAGATCTATTTCTTTCTTGCCTTTGCCCAAGAGTGCATCTTATAATTAAAGGGCCATATAGTATGAGACCTTGAGTGCTCCATCATACATCAGTAACATCATATCAGACTCCTTAATGTAGATACACACACACACACATACACACACACACACACACACACACACACACACACACACACACACACACACACACACACACACACACACACACACACACACACCACATGTGCACACTATCCTGCTAGATATTCAGTATTCATGTCTACAAAGGAAGCCCTACAGTCACATTATCAGGATATGGTTACCTTTACTTATCAGTGTAACACAGTCCACCTCTTGAAATACATTCCCACTATTGTTTCATCTGATTTAACAGAGAACAAGTCACTGGGAGTGCGTAATGCTCTTGCTATACTTCATTATGAGAACACTTCCACCTACTAGCTATGCAATCATTTCATTGTAAAGACTTTGTAATGCAATAATGCTCAAGCAATGTTAGCATACTGTCTCCAGCTATGCCTGCACACTGTTAAAGAAGAACAACATACCACTAGCAGTTGGTGCATTTTGTCTTCTTCAAGAAGTCAAAGCCTAGGACTGCAATCTTATTTGCTAGTAGCAGGGTGATGGGCTTAGGAATTAGTGGCTTACAGTGGGAAGGAAAGGAAAATGAAATAAGGGTAGATGCTAGCAGAAGGGATAGACATGCATGTGATAGGTTAAGCAACTACATACACGCATGTTTTAAATGTGTGTGTGTGTGTGTGTGTGTGTGTGTGTGTGTGTGTGTGCTTGTGTATTCATGTATAAATAGATGTACTTACAAAAATTAATAGATATGAGAGAGGGGTTACGATGGAAATATAAATAATATTTCTTGAGACTGCATCTGACTTTATGAAATGAAGGTTAGGGGGGAATGCTTCTGATACTTTTGATTTTCTGTAAGAGAATGTAGTAATTTGCTTTGAGTCATTATTTAATGACAAGTTTATTATTGTCCTCAAAGTGGGGATCTCTCAGATGTGACCCATGCACTGGATGAATATGGAAATCACTCCACTGACCATAGACAGATCATTACTCTGCTAATTTCTTACTGTAGTTGAATGAGACTAATCCCTGTGACAAAATAAGACTCCTAACGAATAACCATTTAATTCTTTCCTCCATATTCACTTTCCCTGCTTAGTCTAAGTCAAGTCTGCAAAGGAGCTAACACCTATCCTGACGCTGACTGGGCACATAGTAGAGAAACATATCCTGGATTTGGTGCCAGCATGCCATAAGACAAATAGTCTAATATGTGCAAAAATTGTACTATCCTTAATACAGTTTGCAGTCATCTTCAAATTGTATGATTATGATATCTTTCACTAGGTCCATTAACAATGACAGGAAGTTTCTTTGAAACATAATCTCCCAAACTAAACAAACAAATAATTAAAAAGATAGATAGATAGATAGATAGATAGATAGATAGATAGATAGATAGATAGATGAGCAAGCATTCCATGGTAAAGTGATAGGTAAAGATGCACACACTCCATTCAGGAAGCTGTGGCCCTCTATTTATTTATTTTTTTATGTACATTTTTTTAGTGGGACAGAGCACTGATCAAGTATGATCAAATGCAGGTGCAACCAAGGTTACAGTGAACATTGCAATAGACAGATAATGTAATAAAATACAGGATAAGCAGTGGTACAGTAATGGGTTCTTTTACATTAATAAATGTAATGTGATAACAATGTATTTCAGCAAAAGCTAAAGCATAATCAGAGGTCTAGCAAGTAGGATTGGGCACAAGTCAAGTAAGGACAACATAGTAGTGCAATAACAGGTAAATACAGGGAAGTTCACTCATTAGTAGGGGAATGTATATATGCAAAGGGTTTGTGGGGGTAGATCTTCCTAACAGAAGAACCTCAGGGGACGTTTGCCATTTTGATGAAATGGCTCATTGTTGGAGACAGACTTGTTTTACACATACTCACACAGACACACACACACACACACACACACACACACACACACACACACACACACACACACACACACACACACACACACACACACACACACACACACACACACACACACACACACACACACACACAGATATAAACACATACACACACACACACAGATATAAACACACACACACACACACACACACACACACACACACACACACACACACACACAGATATAAACACACACACACACACACACACACACACACACACACACACACACACACAGATATAAACACACACACACACACACACACACAGATATAAACACACACACACACACACACAGATATAAACACACACACACACACACACACACACACACAGACACACAGGTATATGTATCAGTCCATGTAAATAGAGATATGTAACTGTACTGGCAGGACATAAGGTAGCATATTTATTTTCATGGTCTGTCACTGATCTTGTCTCGCTGTTGACACCTAGGTTTTGTATCTTTCCAGCAAACATTCCATTTTTACTCTGAAAGACCAAAAGTGCTTAATCTGTGCACTTCCGACCATTTGTATACATCCCCACTCACCACCTGGTCTAGCAGCCCATCTCAAGGAAGATCACAAGTGTCTTTTAATTAAAATACATAGGTATGTGAACTATCTGTGTGCTGCACATTTACAGGTTCAACTGGAGTGACACATATAGATCTCACCAATTAAATGTGTACTTAATTATTTTGGATGTAGTAATGTACCATACAGGTTTCTATTTGGTTATAGGCTATCTGTTTATAAGAACTATTCAGCTATGCTCAATATTAGCTGACTTGAGCTACTGTTTATATCTACAGTTAAAAAAAAGAAGTTTATTAAGAGGTGCAGCTGCAAAATGCTTTACCAGAATGTTGAATACGAAACTTAAAATGGTGGCAACTTATAACGGTATGCCATTTCCTTGAAAATAAGACAAAAATGGGCATTTTGATTGAAAGGAAAACTTTAATATTCAAATCATAACTTCAGTATCCTTGTAATATGCAAAATATATATTGGTTTTGCATGCTAGCAGCATCATTCATTTCAGATAAAAGTAGACACACACATACACACACATATAAACACAGGAACACACACACATACATATACATGGCAATCCCTGTTGAATAGTTTCATATTGACTGTTTTCTCTAACCTAAAATGCTGAATGATCACCTTCTTTGCTTTTGCATGTATTGTATTTGCTGCATTAGCCTGAAGGTACAGAGCAAGGAAAGCGTTAATATTGTCCTAATTTAAAGTGGCATTCCAAATTGAAGAAGTCACAGTAAATACATGCCTTGCAAATATGATTGATTTTTTTTCTTTCCTCTAGCATTGCCACAGTTGCCTGTTGGCCCAGGTTTTTGAATTACTTCTTCTTGACCCAGTCCAATTGTATTTCTCATAATACATTAGGATTAATATTTTGTTTTTGAGGCTTAAGTCGGTATACTGAGATATAAAGACTTTCAAAGTTACTTTTCTAATACACCATCTTGTTTTGTTCAAAAGCTGAGTGAATTAGTTGTCAGCAGTATGCAACCATAAAGAAGTTAAAATAAAACAAAACCAATAAAGAGTCAAATTCAGTTTAATAAACCCTGGCATCTCATCAAACAAGCATGTAAAGTGATTTATACCTCTTAGAAGGCTTTGTAGCTGAGATATGAGGGACTAATGAGGGTCTAATGAAGTGCATTTTTTACCCTTTGCTTTTATGAATTAAAATGGATACAAATTGGAAAATAAAGCTCAGATAAGATCCACAGCAATACATATATGTATGTACACACACACATATATTTATTTCTCTTCAGCAGTAAATATGTGTATAGACTGGACACTGTGACATTACCAGGTGGTCTCAGCATTATTTTGTGGCATGGGAATCTCACAGTAAAAAGTGAAGGGTCCTAACGTATAAGGTAATATTTCCAAGAAATGTTAGTAACACCATGTGTAATGAGATTTCACAGCAAATGAAGACAAGACAACTGTACAGATTTATGCTGCATTTAATTCTGTTCTGTGTAACATAAGAACATACAAAGGTATGGCAGCAACATATTTCTATGAGGGCTGCGTATGTGCCCATACTGACAGCAACCTAGGTTTGTTGGAGTAGCAGAGTTGGTATAACGCCAGACTTTTTTGACAACTGAAGATGACTTGAGTGAGAAATGGCTTGTCTGATTCACAAAGAATGTATCCAGGTGCTTTGGAATTGAGCCCATAATGGAAGATGAGCATGCTAGGCTTTCCTATGGATAGTGCGTATACATTTTAACATATGTGCCTCGTCTGTTATTGCGTATGGCCCAGGTGTACTAAAGGGGGTCTTATAAGCCATAAATTAAAAAATGAAAAATCCCAGCTGCCCACACTTTATTAAGTTGCATTCGACTACCTCTAGCCCATGTTCTGTCTCTAAAGTGAATGGTCATGCCATTCAGGGGCAGTAGCCTGAGAATGATTATACTAGGTCAGGGGGGTGGAGAACAAAACTGCACTGTGGAGTATATAATGATGGAGGGGTCAGGTGGGGGTTGGAATGTAACACACATTTTTCCTAGCACAGAAAATAATCATGTGAAATGATTTTTTTTTCAGTTTTAAAAGGTAAGCACTTTTGAGGATATTAATGAGAAAAGCAGAAATGACTTTCCAAATAAACTGAATAGCAGACAGTTTGATCATTTATGAGAAGTCTTACTTCAAAGAAAACCTTAGTTTTTTAATCAACAACTTACTAAAAGTTGCTCATCAACTATTTTACTCAACAACCTTCAAGTTCAACTTCAGTTTTATTTAAGATAGTTCTAACTAAAAACTGTAATAACATAGGAAGCTGTTACCTAAAATAAACTACATATAATGCTTAAACAATAAAATCAAATGTAAATGCAATCAAAGTAATTAGTAAAATGTAAAAATGTAATCAAAACTGAGTGAGATGACAACTTCTGCTGGTACTGAAAGGAAAACTTAAAATAAGACCAAAAGAAAAGACCAGTTGACCCTGCTTTAATAAAAAAGCCAGCACCAATTAAGTAGGTCCTCATAGACATGAGGAAGTAGACAAACACAGGACGCTGTCTCAGTCACAACATTGCATGTGTGAGGACCTATAGGCAAAAGAACAGAATCCAGATGTTTCCAGATATTTAGGGATGTAGGCTAGCAAACATCCCTAAGAAATACTTTATTTTTGGTTTATCATCTGAACAAAAGTACAACTGGTTTCATCCAGCTGTAACCTCCTTCACATCCATCCATCCATCCATCCATCCATCCATCCATCCATCCTTAATGTAACCTCCTCCACACGTAACTTAAAAATCTTAGGGAAGCACTTAGAATAAACTCAGAAATAACATCTCATACTTCAGTGCATAAACAGTTACCCTGGACTATATCCCAGTCAGGTTTTATAATTATTTACTCAAATATACATGTGTAATGTCCTTGTGAAGAAAAATGGTAAAGAGCAAGTGGGCACAGACATAGCAAAACTCACTTTATTGTACACAACAAAGATAAATACTGTTAGGCACTATGTACTTAAATAAAAAAAAAAAGAATAGCCTAGGTGGTGACATAGCCAATGTAAATGCATGAAACAGAAATTCCCTGACTAGTAATGCCTAAGATGCAAAAAATGTAGCAAAGAAAAGAGGGATAAGGCAAAGAAAACGAGACAGTGGAGCTTAATACCAGACATGTAAGACACAAGGTCAAAAAGGAAGTAAAATGCAGTGACTCAGATAAGACAATCAAAGCAAATCACATGGGAAGGGCCACGGTGTCTGGATGAGATGTCAGGAATAATAGAAGCTATGTTATATCATTCCCAAGATAGGAGTTTAACTACTTGCCAGGCCAAAGTGCTTTAGCTCTAGGTAAGATAAGCCATATTGTCAACTGAGTAGTATGCACCATCTCAATAGTATGAAAAATGAAGGCCCAGGATTAAAGTATGTCATTCAATAAGTAAAACCTAATGGCCAAAGAAAGGCTGAGTGTATAGGTATTTCATGCTGCTACACAGACATATGATGCCTGCACACACATATCAGCTCAGTGTGCCTTTTTTAAGAATTAAACATCAGATAGATGGTGCAGTAACTTCTATGGTTGGCTTGAGTTTTTCATTAATGCAATTTGCTTAGGTTAGGTTAGACACAACATACTGAGTCCAGACTATGTGGGTAAGCAGCTTTCATGACTACTCTGCAAAATTAACAAGCCAGAAATTAGAATAATACATAAATAAATACAAATGAAACAACAGGACAGAAAGAACTCCCGTAATAGAGTAAATGTAGAATATGGCTGGCTATCAAAGTACTACATGAAGAAAGAATTAAAGTAATTAAAGAATGAATTTTTGTTACAAAAGCATAAGAAACAAGTTATATAGAATGATTTCTGTCCATAAATGTATTTATTCTAAAGCTGTACAAGTGTTTTTCAAAAGCTGCCAAAAAATATACATGAAAGAGTTGTGTTGTATGATTTATACATAAAAACAATTTAAACAGTAAAATTAAGATTTTTCCTTTAAAGAAAATATTACTGATTATATATTTAGTTATTTATGCATAAGAGGTTTACATAAAACAGCACAACAGTACAGTAGCTAGGATTACTGCTTCACAATATCTGGTTCACCATCTTTCTGGGTTTTTGTTAAGGTGCTTCAAATTCCTCCTTCATCCTAAAGATGTAGCATAGGTGAGCCAACCATCTCCAGTAGACACCTAGGTGTGTGCATAAATGATTCAATGATTGTGTGTGTGCATGCAAGAGGTGCCAGGGATGTGTCTGACAGTGTGTATGTATGTGTGTGTGCATTCTATCATCTATCTTTAAAGAATACTTACAGACTTAAATTATTCCAGCATTCCTGTATTACTTCTGAAGACTATTCCTACATGTTCACCAGTGATTTCCTGTTAAATTTTCACAGCTTGCATCAGGCCAGCTCATGAGTACATTTTTTTATTCTGTGCTTAAGCTAAAAGTAATATTTTAAGTATTGAAAATGTGCAAAAGAACATACACAAGAAGAATCATTGCTTGCAAAGACTGCAGTTATTTTCTGTTAACAATTGATGGTTTTGAAGCAAGCTTTTTCTAGCTTATTGGGATACTTTCTGATGAGGAGTTAAGAGTGTTATTAAATTTAGAACTGCTTCAATAAGTCAGGATGGCTAGAGGTAGATATAAACTTCCAAACTGCTGAAAATTTGCAAGAACAAAGTATGGTATTCAGACTATTGCAAAGTTATGAAACGGATTACCATTAAGGATAAGACAGAGTGATTTAATAAACTCCTTCAGGAATTCCTTAGATAATTGGATGTATGCCAGTGTATATTCCTTAAATTTTGAGCCTACACTTTAATATGGTCTTTTGACCTGTATGCAATAACTATAAATTATGAAACTATTAAACTATACCATAGACTAGAGTTCTGACTGCCCACCTAGTACCAGGATAACCTCTGGTTGCCCCGGAGCTATGAACTTGTTGAAGCAGGTGTAAGAGAAATTGAATGAATGGATATGTACATAAAGCACACATTTATCTTTCACATAGCAGTATACTGTATATACTGTTTATAAAAGGTGCCATTTTATACAGCGTAAGTTTAATCTTCAAGTGGTTATCTAAATGAATCATAAGTATTTGCTGAACAGGAGTGCTCACTATTTATGCATATGGAAACAATTTATACAAAGTGATTTTTTTGTTTAAAATGTTTTATTTACTGTTGCTGCCAAAAACTGTGTGATAAAGAAGAGAATTATTGATGTTATACTTAAATTATTTAAGAAAGTGTTTTGTTTTTGTCAGAAGGAAGGTTTATTTACACTGTCTTCTGTACATTAAAAATTGTATGCTGGAAGCTTATGTGTTTTGCAGTGTGTGCAGATTTTGTAATGGGAAAACAATTCCCCGGATTCACTATCCTTATGTGCAGGACTAGCTTAGTCCTGCATGGAAGCGACCGTTTAGGAGCAGGATGGCAGCACGCCATGCATATCAATGAAGGTGCACTACCTGAGCTCCTAAACAGATACGGAGTGTGTACGAGTGCAGGGGGCAGAGCTCTCAGAATATACATGCCCCTGCAATCAAGAACAGCAGTTTAGGAATAAGAATGAGCGAGACTGCTCATAGATGTTCACATACCCCCAGCAACATCCCCCCAAGTTTATAAAAGCAATAGCTGAAATATAAAGAAGCTTTTGCTTTTTATATGAAACAGATTAAATTTAACCGTAGGTGCGGGTTTGCCCATCACATAGCTACGTTTAATACAGCTTAAATGGCACAAGAGTATAAAAAGCAAGATATATGCAAATGAAGCAGCACTGCAATAGTGTAGTGGGCAGAGCATTTGCCTTACGAGCAGTCATTCCCCATTCGAGTCCCACTCCAGTACATTCCATTTTCCATGTCAAATCACTTTATGACCAATATTTTTTATTGCATAACCTACTAAATAACATATATTTGTGAACTGGAGTACTGCATTAAATGCAGATGTGAGGTGTCATTGTCATAATGTTGTAAAATCCACAGATAATCACAAGTGCCCCATACAGTATATGTACACAGGAATCAGGGATACAAATTGAAGGTAAAATGTGTAATGAATGATAAATCCATAGAGTTTCCAAATCCACCACCTTCCCAAGAACCATTTGACATCACTGTCTAAATCAATGCGGTGGTAAGCAGTGGTAAGCAGGAGTAAGCATACTTAAGTAGTAGTAAGCAGATTTAAGCCCATTTGCACAGGGATAAGCAATGCGCACACAGGTTAAGCAATATTGAAGGTAACTCTCTGTAAGCATATTGAACCGGAGATTAGCATTGCTTACCACCGTGCAAACCCATTCAAACCCACTTACAATTGCTTAAAAGTGCCTTAATCACTCTGTATGCAACAGCCGCTGTTCTGGCCAGAAACAAAATAAACAGCCCTTGCAGATCTTGAACCCAGGATTCTGTACACTATAGTCACAGTACTTAACCACTAAGCCATTGCAGCAACACATAAGACTGAGGTATCACCAAACAGATCCTCACTATAGGAATATTAAACTTAACATTTGAAAAGAATGTATATACAGTTTTATGTTGTATAACCTACTACATAACATAAATATGTGAACTGGAGTACTGCATTAAGTCCAGATGTGAGGTGTCATTGTGATAAAGTGTTGAAATTATGGATACTAAACAGATATATAAAATGTAATGAATAATAAATCAATGCCAAACAGCAAATACTATTCAAATCACAATTTAAGCAACACTAAGCTTTGCACAGCCCTGCTTACTAGGTGTAAGCAATATGTAGGCCAGCTAAATCAGTCTGCCCATTGGTATACCTCTTTAAGCAATGCCAGTCTTAGGTAAGCAGGTTTGCCCATAGCTTAGCATTTTCAAAACCATCCAATCATGGCAAAGTGTGGGAAATCATCCCTATTTAAACCCCACAGGTGGGAATACATCTCGTAACTGGTTGCAGGTTCCTCCTTTAGGCACTATGACTAGTATTGGAGAGGGTGTGTGCTTCTGGGTGCAGCACTGGGGAATCCAGGGTCCAGAGTCATGGCAGGACTCCTTGTGAAAGGCCATGACCAGAGACTGCTGCAGGGCCAATACCAGGGTTCCCAGTACAAAGCCTGGAACTGTCTCACCCATGACCTAACCAGTGCCACTGGAATACCCCGAACTGGTGAGCAGGTCAGGCTTCACTATGCAGACCTGAAGCAGAGAAAGGGGGATCTCTTGGATCAGTGGATCCAAGACGCTAGGAGGACAGGGGATGTCCTAGCCATGTGTATCAGTCCATTACCTGTTTAATAATTGCCAGCTCATGTATATTATGGATAGGTAAAGCTAAATATTCCTCTCATGTCTTTCACAGTGGCAGATGAGCGGGCTGCAAACCAGGAAGCCCATGCCTGTAGACTGCAGCGGTTACAATGCGAGGCAGGTTAGTAATACTCTTGCATGTACTGTCATAATAAAGAAATCTAAAAGTAGTAGTAAGTTAATTGCCTGTATAAAACCTGTATTGTTTAAGGCATGTACTGCATACACCAGAGAATAGGGCAGGAAGAGTCTCATATAGGTTGTATGTAAATAAAAGCATAATAGCCTGACAATAAAGGGCTAACTGCTGGACTGCATCTGTTTGCTCTGGTATCATATGGTAATGTACAGTTGCAGTCTCTTAATAGTACTGTTACCCACACTGCTACATAAGTAAAATGTGTAGCAATGTCTGTATATGACTATTGTAATCCCAAGAGGTCATATAGTACAACTGAGAGAGACTTAGACAGAAAACAGTGAAAAGACAGACAACATAATCCAAATAGCACACTCAAGTGAGACGTGAACTGTTGTAATTTTAGCACACACAGCCATGGTTCAAATACTGGGAGTGGTAGTAGGCTGTATGCAGAATCATATCCCACAACTGTACAGATATGTCCAGAATGTCCAATAAATTGGCCCATATCTGCTGTCACCCTGCCCCCCTGGCAAATCAGTGGGATTATCCCAGATGTTTAGGCAGCAAATAAGAAATACAACTGATTGTCAGACATCTATAGGAACAAACCTGTCACCCTAGCAACTCCCCAAAATGTTATGAGAGTAATAAGCCAAGTATGTCCCATCTCCACCCCCATGTTGTCAAGCTGTGACCAGAGTGTGTGCAGTAACAGAGTGAGAAGTATGTGCATAATACCAATGTGGAATCTGGTAAAATGTGTGGCAACATTCAGGTAGTGCTAACAAACATTGCCCCCACAGGTCTGTCAGGTACGAAAACTGTGCCTAGAAATAAAAGATTGATATTCTGTACTGGTACTGTTTACTCTGGTATTGTATGGCATTGTTAGTGTTGCAGTTGCTCTGAATAATAAGGTATTACTCATCACTGTCATCCAAACTGTGCTACATAATAAAACTGTTTAAGAAATCCTGTATAAGAGTGTTGTAATTACAAGGTCAGATTGTAAAACCACAGGAGAGTTATAGACAGAAATCAGACAAGAGATACACAGCAATATCTATTTAGCATGCTCAACTGTGATGGACACTGTTTTATTTTCACCAGACACAGCCAGGGTTGGAAACCTGGGAGTGGTAGTAAGCTGTATGCACAATCATACCCCACAAGTGTACAGAATTGTCCAGAATATCCAGTTAATCGGCCCATATCTTCCGGCTGTTGCCCTGTCCCCATGGCATATCAGTGTGCTAATCTCTGCCATGTAGGCAGAATTTCATGTCATATAACCGACTGTCAGGCTTGTACATAGTTGGAAAATATCAATGAAAACAAACCTGTCATTGTACAATTCACTAAAGGTTTAAGAGGGCAATAGTCAAAATATCTCCCGGTTCACTGCATGTGGTCAAGACATGCCCAGAGTCTGTGCAATAAGAGGAGGACAGGTATGTGCATAACATCAACCTGGAATCTGGGAATATGTGTAGAAACAGTTAGGTAGTGTTAACAAACAATACTTCCATAGGTATACCAGGTAAGAGGTGTATACTGCAGGTAAAAATGAGTTCATGTATATAGTTGTCTACATCCATGCCACTGTCCAAGCTAAGGAGATAGGGTAGTGTACTAATACCTGTAAGGTACAAATCACAGCAGTAACTAAGGAAGTAATGAGAACTACAGGACTATACTAGCTGTTAATTGACATCTTTCTCTCCCCCCCCACCATATCTGCAACAATAAACCAAATACACAACTCAGTTGGTATGTGCTGCATTAAATCTACTGTTGGCACATATGTCCTTTGATAAATATATAAATTTGTTTCTGTGCACGTGCCATATTGAAATGCTCCCACATTGGTGGCATGCTGCTATCAATGTACCTGCATGCTGTTGTAATGCCACTGTGGTTCCATATATGCATGTGTTGTGTTTGCTATGTAACTGTTCCATATCTGGTGTTTTGGGTTAAGGGGAATATCTATGCATGCTGTTTTACCTAATCCTTGAATGTGTTGACTATTACTAACCTACATATGTTGTAAAATTGAATAACCATAGCACATTTGGGAAGGCCAACTCAGCTGGCCATGGCACTGGGCACCATCACGTCTGTGGCCCACCCCGGGACCTCCTTGTCTGTTGG